>NW_024354911.1:9219475-9234343 GCF_902729225.1 Pteropus medius
TTTTTTTAATCTTTTATTCTCTTGATACTTCACTTACAAACAGATATCCAAAGTGTCGTTTGGGGAGACATTTATTTGCATAATGAATATTGGTACAGTCCTTATACTCATAGTCTTATAGACTGAGTTTTAATTCTTACCTTCCTATGCATAGCACATGTGTGTGGTAAGTATATTTTAATAGAAAACGGACAGTCTGAAGACCATCTTTGTTTCCTTTTGGGACATTTCCAGATTGGATGAAATCTAAGGAGAGCCATCTGTTGAATATTTAGAATTCAAAATAGTAGAACTACTTCTGGCATCTGGTTTTGCCAAGTCCTAGCTAAAAATAAATATTAAATAGAACTTAATTCCTTTTCTCATTGGTTTTGAATTCTCCTAGAAGAGGTTGCAAATTCTCAAGGGAAATAATATAGAAGGAAAAAAATTGTAGGCATTTATTTTCATTTTCATTCACAAAACACCAGGTTGACTTTTAAAATCAAATATGCCGAGACATTTCTACTTTTATTTCTGTTTGTTCTGTGTGTTTTTTATAAGTTGTTATGGAATCATGATTATCAATTCATTGATTTTGCTTATATCACACTCTATCCCCAAACACATGCGCCTTCACGTACACACACACACATGCACACATTTTCCACAGTCTTATATGAAGTCGTAATTCTATGCTAATGTTATAAAATTGTACTAACCATCTTACTGGCTCTTGGGAAAGTATTTTTCATATTTTTAAATTAAATTTATTGGGGTCACATTAGTTAATAAAATTATACAGGTTTCAGGTATACAACTCAATAATACATCATATCTATATTGTACTGTATGTTCTTCATATTTAATTCTTGATCACTGGTGGAGAAAGTACAGTCTTAGCTGTCCCCTAGCTTAGGCAGACACTCTCAGACGTTAAATAGAGCTATATTAGTAAAAGTATCCCACCAGATTTAAAGTTACATAAAAAAGAGATAAACTGAATTAAGACATTTTTATATAGGTTAATAAATTAATTAAATCCCTTCTCTACAGGTATAATCTTATGTGATACAGAAAATATTAAAAAGTTTCATGGAAATTATCCACTCTAAGGACCCAAGGGGTTAGTTTGTTAAAAAATGGTAAAGAACCATAAAAGATTTGTATTTATCTTTTTTAGAATCTGTCCAAATGCCAGACTGTATATATAGTTTATTATTATTAGTCATCATACACCTTGTAAAAAATTATCTAATATTGACTAGAGCTTTGAAGGCACAAAATTGAAGAGTGCCTCACTTTTTTCAATCATTTTCTAGAACAGTAAACTAGTGTTTAAGGGAAGAATAAACTAGTTTCATAATTGACTCTGGTTTTCCCTAGCAAAACATTGCATCAAGACCGTTTGTCATGTGTTATTGAGGGAGGGTCTTTACACAAAGGAATGTCAATAGGCCCCACACTGGCCAATCTTTAACAATAGGATGAGAGGCAAAACATTTGTCCTGACAATAAGGCATTGGGAAAAATACTGGGCTTATGCACATGCCAAAACTAAAAATGCTTTTCTCTTTATGAAATAAAGAAATTACTTACCCCTCAGAAGAAATGTTTTTGATAAATGCCAAGGATAAAAAAGGCAGAAGGAAATTGGGAAGAAAATGAAGAAAACAATTGTACTTGAACATGATTGTATGGTAAACAATTATCAGCTGTTTGCACTCAGAAGTAGTGACAATGGCAGTTCAGTTAATTCTGAATGTGCGGAGGTATACACTCTTTTCTGATTTCTCTGAGAGTCGGAGTAAATGAAAAAACTGTAAAGTGGTGATTTTTATTGTTGAGTTGAATACTGAATACCTTTGTTGAGTTTTCAACTTTGTTGAATTTTAGAATTATTACATATTAACTTCTCTTTTTTTCATGCATTTAAAAATGAATATAGGTCATATAATTGTTCAATGTTCAAATATATAGAAAAAAAAAAAAAAACAAAGACCTAAAGCAGAGCAATATGAAATTGCCATCACCTAAATGTAAAAGTGTTTTTAGGAGGAGAATTTTCTTGTTGTGTTTATGTGTCATTATGTTTAGATAATGAGTTAAAATAACATCTTTGTTCCTTGCAGTTTGACTTCTTTGTCAGAGAAAATATTTTCCCTCTGTGGCAGTTAATTATGCTATATCAATTCAAGATAAAGGTTAAAAAAAAAGCCTCATGAAAACATTAGGAGGAAAAATGACAAATCGAAGGAAAGAAAGGGAATACAATATCTAAATGAAATTGATAAGTGAAATTTAGTAATGTCAGTAGAAAGAATCAATGTATTTATTTTGTGTTCAAAGCTAGGCTTTTTCACTCTAAGTTATTCCCTCCTTTGAGCTGTGGGATCATTTACTTCATCATGAATTCTCTAAATCTCATTGCCACTTCCATCATTGATAACATTAACTTCTTGACGTAATGCAATGCCCAGGATTCAATAATCTGTCCCTTAAAAATTAGACCCTACTTCCTTTTAACGGCTTCATACCTTACCAGAATGATTATCAAAAGTTAGTCTTTCTCAGAGTAACCTCAGCTGTTTCATTAATTCTTCAACAATGTCTTGAGCATATGTCCCCCAAAGTTTGGTTTCTCTATCTAGGTAAGATTCCTTAGTATCTGTCCCTAGCCTTCTATTTCTGCTGCCTGCTTTTACCAGTCTGTGGCTGGCTGCCTTGTCAAGCAAAGGGCCTTTCCTTGTCTCACTATTCTGACTTCAGAGGAAAAGATATGGTTTTCATTAATCTATCCCAAGGATGAAGTAAGCCCCTCTCTTATTTCTTCACAGCAGAACCTAGCCTTGAAAACTAAGAAAAGCTTTTAATGGATAATAGAAGAGAATTATAATATAGAGAAAACTTAACTCCTACTATTGCGAGTCACTCTTCTAAGGCCACTCAAATCCAGACCCTTTTTCATGAAGTCGCTTACAGGCTGCTTTTTATTCTAGTCATAAGCCATTTCATGCCCAGGTCTTGAACAATTTACCTCCTCTAAAGATAATACCCTCAATCGAAAGTGTTCATTCTCCAAACTGCAGGGTCACCTGAAAAACATTTTCTCTTTCCCTAGGTCAACACCATCACAAGACTATACATTATCGGTCTCATTATGGAGTTCATCTAGTAAAAAAATATAACTGTATTCTCTACTCCCTTCAGAGAAAACCTACCACCATCTTCATCCACGGGTATAATAAAATAATTGTCTAAAAGGAGTAGATTTCTCTAATTCTGGATTATTCAATGGGAGACTGTAGAGAATGTAAGAACTTGGCCTGTGAAGTAAGGGGTACCAAGGTTTGACTCTTAGTCCATTACTTACTAGCTATAAGCCTCTGTTTCCTCATCTGTAGAATGAGAATAATTATTATCCATTCCATATGGAAATGAATAAGATAATATAACATATATAATATACTTAATATATATAAAGCATTTTGTCTGAACTGGGCATATTTTTATTAACTGGTAGCAAATTTAAGTAAATAAAATCTTTATAGAGTAACTGGCAGACCAGTTTATGAATCTCTAAATAAACCAGGTCTAGGTCCTACTCGCAGCCTCTCCCATTGTGTATCACTAACGTTTTCTCCACCTCAGCTCTCCATCTTCTGCAAATTGCTGTCCAAAGAATAACACAGGTAACCACATAAGAACAGCCAGGCACTTCTAGGGACAAGGAAGCCAGTAACACTTTTCTCCAAAGAAATACCAAAACTTATTGAGATAAAATTTTAAAACTTTTAAGATAAAGCTGATTTGTCAGATATATCCTTAGATAATGAAATAAATGTTATCAAACCTAACTTTATTTGGATTGAGATAACATGCATATTTTCAGACTTTCTTGAAGAACTGAGTACATATTTTTTTTATCTTACCATTACAAACAAATAACTCACCTATCCCTCGCCACTTCCCCCCCAGAAAAATCACCTACCAGGAAGAAGATATTTTTTATACCTTTAATGTGATTCATTTTCCATTTTATGATCATCAATGTTGAAAAAACTAAGCCAGCCTTAGTCACTCCACTCTATGACATCTATCGAAGAGGTTTATTTGGCCATATATCATTTTATTAAAAAGTTTAGAATTGTTGTACTTTTATTATGGTAGGTACCATTGACTTGTATTTCCTAAAAAATAATACCCAAATCTAGCCTATTATGTGGAATTCAACTGTTCTTGTGCATATCATTAAACTGCAATGTTCCTTAAAGAAAATTTTCTAATAAGATCAACATGGGGATAAGTGCAAGATTACATATGTGATAACAGATGAAACTAAGTACAGTTAGTACATAAAAAAAAAAAAAAAAAACAGTAAGCTGCCCCCAAAATTTGAAGATAACACATTCATTGAAAATGAACTTATAGAGTATTAAATATAGAAGGTGAGATCAACCATCGGTATAAACAATCCACCTTAATCAATATTCTGTAAACAATTTGTCTGAAATCACAGAAACAACATTTCAAAACCAGGGACAATTTCATGGTATTAAATCTTGAATGTTTGAATACATGGCAGATAAGTTGTATGTAAAATGACAATTATAATCAATCAATGGTGACTGCCTGGGCAATTTGCTACTCTGAGAAAAGAGTCTAACACTCAATCCAGATTTCCTTTATCAAGAAAGAGACGTCATTGACATCTGCCATGCTATAGCATCGATGAATGGCAACAAATCATTTGCTAATCCTCTTGGTACTCTATCTTGTAAATGTCTTTGTTCACAAATGCTAGGAGATCAGTAAGATTTTTTAAAAGCAATTTTGAAATGAATTGTGGGTTTGGTTCTGGTGCTAGAAAAAATGAGAATGCCATCATTATCAGAAACCCCTCTGGAAGGTATATCCCTGTGATTGAGATGGATTCCACAGAGTGGCATAACTAGATGATACTGGCTGTTAATCTATCTAATTATATTGGTTCCTGAAATTGTGATTGAAATCAGTATGCTGGATATTTTTTTATTCCCCATATTGGTTTACTCAATGGGAAAGACCACACTGATAAAGCATAAATTAAGTATTCAGTTTGGCACTCATATTTCTCATTATAAATGAGCACATAGGCAATATATTTATAAACTGTCTCATACATTGGTGTCTTGAGAGTTTAGTTAGCCCGAATACTTCTATTTGACTATAACCTGGTGTGATCTCTGGTTGTGCTGGCAGAATAAAATGATTTCCTAGGAAATTGAGGATTCCAAATGATATGTATTCCATCAAAATTGTCTCTGGAAGCCTTCCTTAAGTGTCTAGACAGCATCACTGCAAAGATATTTTTCTTTTCTTCTTCTAACAAAAATTTAAAATCTAAAGCAATTAATCACCTGTATATCCATTTCAGAAGGCCCATATTTGATAAATTCTATTATTATTTTTCAAGACTATGTAAGCTGGTATTTGTTGAAAATTCAGAATACTGGTATTAGTAGGGGAAGCACCTTTGTGTATACAAACTTTTTATATATGTATATGTACATATGTTTATAGAAATGCAAAGTAGTCTCAGAAATCTTGCTTTATTTAGTTATAAAATTTTTAAGGTATATTATAGAGTATATTATTTTCACACATATTATCTGTGTCCCCTCTTCATGAGAAACACAAAATCTCCTTTAATAATCTTAAATTATTTAATATCTACTAAAAAATTACTAAAATTAAATAAAACTATTGATAAAACAGTTTTATTTTCTAACAACTTATGCCAGTCCCTTATTCTGTTACACCTCCTAAAGATTATATGCATACCTGTGAACTTTAAAGACTAGATCATGACAAATGAAGACACTATAGCCCATTTCAAAAGGACTGCTCCTGTAAAAGATACAAGTTTATCACCATATCACCATAATCACATATACAAGTGATTAATGTCAGCCATAATGAAGTAGACACAATGTTTTTTTCTCTATACATGCGTACTAAACTTATACAAATTCTTAAAATATGCAACTACCAGTGAAGGTAATGGTGACCTGCATTCTGTTAATTACATTAGAATTTGGGGAGCCCGTTAGAAAAAACTGTATATCGTATGAACAACAATACATGCCCTTAATGTTGCTTAACACAAAGTTTTAGGGATGAAAATACTCACTATTTGGTTGTATACATTTGTAAATGTTTCAGAGTTGAGGAAATACATTATAGTATCTTGTAGATCAAAAAAACCTGTGAAACAACTAAACTATACTATAAAGCCATTACATCCATTAAAAACAAACAAACCTGTGTCTTTTGAATTACAATACTTCTGTAACATATCCTTATTTGAGTCAGTAGATATCTTTTATTTCTAAACAAAGAAACTGCCATGTTATGGGTAGAATTTTGAAGTATGTATAAACCTACAGCTATACCTCCGCAAAACTCTTGACAGATTGACTAAAATGGCCACCTCTCTTTACCAACTGGCTTGAACAACTATTTTCTAGAAGTGATTGTTAACATATACTGTGAACATTGCCTTAGGTTATAATTCCAAACATACAACATGTCTTTTCGAAGACAGTCTAATATTTATGGTTCTCAGAAAACAACGAACTGGGACATTACTACGGGTAAAACCAATGTGATAACGCAAAGGGGACACAGTTTGGTTCTCTGATTTGAGCAATGAGTCAATAGACTAGCTAACACTAGTATCAGAGCCTACAGATTTGCATAAACCATTTAGAATGTAATCAAGTTTTTTCCTATTGTCTTTTAAAACCAAAATGTAGTAAATTTGTCAAATAGACCTCTCTTGCAGTGCTTAAAAGCTTTATAAGCTCTGAAGCACTTAACAAATCTTATTCTTGTTTAATTGCACTATAAATTTGCATAAATCAGTGAAGAGGTGATTGTTCTTTTATGTTTAAGATTAATATCAGGAACACACACACACACACACACACACACACATGCAGGCACACACAATGACTTTATAGCCAGTCTACTTATATATACATATATGTTACTAGTTATATCTATCTAATCTATCTATCTATCTATCTATCTATCTATCTATCTATCTATCTATCTATCTATCTATCTATCATCTATCTCTATCATCTATCTATCTTTCTATGTATCTATACACATATATTCAGATACACCTTTTGTCTTTTTAGCAACACATTCTTTCCTCTGATGCCATCTAACTCTTAATAGTGTTATTCTGAAGCTATATGTTTAATATATTCTATTAGATAGTAAAATGATTTCCATAAACTTATGCAAACTGTCTGTTTAAAGTAGACCATATCAAATACAATAAAATCTCTTTCACTCTAATCCTCATGATCTAGTTTGATGGCATGCGTATTAAAAAGGACAAACACACAATTAGGGCATAAAAGCTAAAAGAAAACCAGACTTATCTCTCCTAGATTATTTGAAAGAGTAAAATAAACTTACAGATTATTTAAAGATACTTTCAGAACAAAATTATTCTGTTATATCATACAATTATTTAACCAACTCTCAAAGGAAAAATCAGATCGTATAATGGAAACTACAGTGTAGTGTTCTGTTGTGTGTGTAAATTAAAAAAAAAAATCTTATAATGAGGCCTGTGACATATTAAAAATGAGTGTTTATAGACTAATTTATTCAAAAATAAAAGTGGGGAATGTAATAACATGTAGTTTTTTTTTGTTGCTGTCTCCTATAACGTAATCATATAATAATATACATAATTTGATCATGTGCTTTTGAATATTATATAATCCTAAATCTAGAGTATTCAAAATAATAAATTATGAAACTAAAGAGAAAAGTTATTGAAGGTACCTAGACAATGGCCGCTTTCTGAAGAAATTATTTTGTCCTCTTTTTATCATTTTTTCCTATTTCACCGTAGATATTTCTGATTTTTCTCAATTTTATTTTTGCAGCTCCTTTCTCAATAAACAGTGCTGTTATCTGTTATTAGTATTCATATCTTAAGAAATTTAAGTCTTTTCTTTCTGATACTTTAATTTATATCTTTTTTAAATGTCTTTTTTCTTTTCATTTAATTGGCATTATAGTTTGTTATTCTTGCCAAATTAGTCGGATAGATGGGAGCTCTAATTATAAGCAGATTTGTGTCAACATTGATCAGAAAGAAAAATGGCCAATAGGGCAAATTGGTGCCTACTTTTCTTCATTTTCTCCCGAAATGAGTCTAAGTTCTGTGATGTCAATGGCACCCAAACCACTTCTTAGCTGCCATGTTGTAAATGAAGTATCTCTAGATTGCAAATACTGTAGGTAGAGAATGTGGGTAAGAGAATGCTGAATAGCAAATCAATTGTTTGGAACTAACATGATTCTTAAAGAAGATACTTCAATAATGATAACACCTAAGAATACTTTTTGTGGCTATGTCTGTACTACACTTTGAAGTGTTATTACTGAAGTTTCCAAAAAATGAACTAGTTCAAATGGGTAGACATACTAATTTAACATACTCTCTATTGACATTCCAGACATTTTACCTCTCTAATTTTTTAGTTTATTTTTCTGTTTATTTTTATGAGTTAAGTGAATAATATAGTTTATGTAAAAATATTATTACCATAATTTAATGTCACATTCATATTTAGTATTAGAGTTTAAATGTAATGGAATCAGATTTTAGAACAGAATGAACATTTGTAGTTTTGCTTCTGGTAAAAAGGAAGAATATCTAAGAAGATGTATATTTCTTTTCTCTATATCGAGCATATAATAGTTTGAGTACTGTGCCATGTGAAAAAAATAATGAGCAAGTCTGGAAATATTTCTGAATTCATTTACACTCGAGAAACATAAAATAAATAAATAAGCAAAAAACCCAAAGAAATCAGTGCAATAACTACTTTATTAATAACCACATTAAAGAAGCATACTGTATAATGTGGTAGAAATCTTGAGGGTGCCTACTCTTCTTTGAGGAGGTGACATTTAAGCTGAGACCTACCATTTTTAAGTCATTGCATTAATGTAAAAGCTCTCTCTTCAAACCCGAAGATGCCAAGACCGTAAATAATTGATCTAAGGCAGTGATTTAAAGTGGCACTTTAATTTAAATAAAATAATTTAGGGTTACATACTATTGCAGTTCTCTAATTTTGTAATCTAGGGGAAATTTAAACTTTTTAAATAGCAAAAATGCCAACTTCAAAGGATTATTATGAAGATGCAGTTATTTCTTCCTCTCAAAGATATTTCTTTTTACCATATTCTCTTTACTGCCACTCTCCATTTCCTATTTCTCTTCTCAGCTTTCTGAGCATTCAGTCTCTTACATTTGATTCCTTTTGAATTAGCAATCACGCCATAGCCTGAGCCTTGACACTCAAAATGTGGCCAGTGTGACACCAGTAAGAGCTTACTTTGCTTGTAGAATTGTCAACAAACTATAGTCAATTCAGATAACCCGATGTTTATTTGTCTTTAACTTTGAAATAATGAAAGATATTGAGTAATGTATTTAAATACAAATTTAAATATAACCACTATTTATCTTATTTAATTTGAAGGGATTATCTCATTAATTCTATTTATCCTATGAGGTATCCCACTATGAATGGTGAGGAAACTGATACTTAGGGAGGTTCAGTGACTTTCTTGCGATTATACAAGTAGTAAATAAAATTTGAACTTAAACCATGTTACCTTACTCTAGAACACTGCATTAAGAAAATGACACTATACAAAATAGATTTGATCCACTTAAGATGCAAGTCTCCTTCTAAAAAGATTTTAAAAATGCATGTATGTATAATTTGTATTTCATCATGAAGATGAGTCAAAATCATGTGACTTAAGATTTGAAACCAGATCTGCTATATCTCAAATTTAGAAATTATTTTTTATTTTTGCTTTTTTTCCAGTGAGACTGCTATAGAGCTTTTCCCCAAAACACCAGGACATTTTTTGCTTTGTTTTTATATTCATTTGATAATTTCAATCTGCTCTAGATATCAAATGAGTCACATTTCTATTACAGACTTATTTTTAGTTTGTAATTATCTCTGCTGAGAGCTGTGATCCCCCAAATTCTTAACACCAACACTTTGCTAGAGGGAATATCTTAACCACAACTTAAAATACATAGAGATCAAAAAGTATTACTTGTTTGTCACCTGGAACTGAGAAGTCATTTTAGATACAAGCTATTGAAATGAAAATATAAGGTATATTTTAAAATGTAGGCTCAGGATACTCTGGTTTCTCATTAGTTTATTAAGTCAAGATAGAATTTGATATTAAAATATATTGCTTATTGAAATAGATTTAGGATCATTTTATTTGTGAAATCATTTTATTTTGTTAAATGATGGCATTAAATTTTTGCAAATATGAGCATCATAGTTGAGGGTGAAGATTGGGAGGAATGGGAGAGGAAGATTTATTACTATTATTTGGCTTGTTATTGATCGAAGAACTACAATTAATTAAAAATTACTTCTGTAAGTATTATGTCACTAAAACAAAAATTCACATTGTTGAAACAAATAAAATTGTTAGGTCATTAGATTATCAATAATAATCTATACATCAATATCTATGCATCAATACATCATAGCCAAAATAAAGACTTTTGATTTTTGCTTTAACTTGAGCTAAAGTATAAATTTACTCTGTTAATGTTATTTACTGTGACTACATATTAAAATGTAACTGAATTCAAAATAATTGGAGAAAAATTAATTTATTATTATTGTTGTTCTGTGTGATCCATTTAAGATACAAACCTGGATGGTATAGCCTACTAAACACCTAGGCTGTATGATACAGCCTATACCATATTTTACTTAAATTGGTTATTCATTTTAATTTGTAATTTTAAATCTAAGACTAACAATGTTTTTGAAGATATTTTACATTAATATTGAACTGGTTTCATACTCAGTCTTTTAAAGGACTTTCTTTGAATTGGACTTGGTGATGACAAAATTTTTCTCTCAGCTGCATAGGAAGGCATGTGCTGTCTGTCCTTTTTCCTGACAAGGTTGTAGTTTTGTATTAACTCAAATTGGCTATTTAAATTCTTTTTGTTATCATTAGTTTAATATTGTTTGGATTTAATAGCATGTCTGAATTCTGCTAAGGTAGTGCTGACATGCTGTTGTCAGCATGGACTGGAGTAAGGCCACTTTGGTCACTGAATGCAAACCAATTGCTGATTAACTGAATTTGAGGGCTTGAGGGAGACTTCAGAATTGTCTATGCTTCAGTTTTCCAGATGCGAAAACTGAGGCTTAATCAATTTTACCAGCTCGTACTGAATCACATAGTTAATGAAGGGATTTTCACTTGACTCCAGGATTTATGGGATGAACAAAATGGATATGTATTCAAACTTAATATTGCTGTTTTATGTGTGTAGACATCATCCAAATAATTTCGAAGATATTTACTATGACCAGACATAGGAATAACTGGATTTTATTTTCTCTAACTCCATTATCTGTGTCTTCTTAGTTAAATTGTTTGACTTCTTTATGCCGAAATATATCTATGTACTAAATGAGAGTTAGTTTATTTGATCTCTTTTTAGAAACAAAGGTCTGTGGCCAATTGTTATGAAGAAAAAAGGATTGCTTTTTGAATATGTGAGATTTCAAAATGAAAGTTCTCAAATAGACAAATTTAATTACCAATGGCAAAGGTGTGACTAATCTAGTTAAATTATTAAGCATATACAAAATAAGGCAATTGGTCTTTATTATTCCTATTATTGCAAAATCTAATAACCCTCTCCCTCCTATAGTCCTAAGCGGTGTCAAGCAGTGTCAAGTATCTTTCCAGACAAGTATTACAATAACCCAGAATAATGTCATGATTTGAGAAAAAAAGAGGAAATGTGCTTGCACGAGGTATGGAATAAGAGAGTAGGAGAGTTGGTAAGGCATCTGTGTCAAGAAGAGCATTTTCGTGACAGAGAACTTTTTTTAGATATCTATGTTTATAAACTAAACAGACTATGGATAGATTAAAATACTAGTTTCTACAGTATAAATGTTATTTTAATACCTTTTATTACTTGGTATAATGACATGTATAGTAATTATTCTGTAGATTTTTCTTTCATGCTTCACATCAAATTGCTCAGGGCTAAATACAGAAAATTACATTTTCTTTTTAATCTGAGCATTTGATTGAAGAATTATGTCACTATATAAGTATTTTTTCATAAAAAACGTGTTTTTCTTTAATGTTGAAGGTACTGATTTTTATTTTTTTAGAATTTATATATATTTATGCAGCTATGTATGTCCATCTTTAATATTAACATATCATTTTTCATTGATATTTAATGATATTTTTCATGAACTAGTACTACAAATCACAAAATTTTCATTGTAAAATCTTCCTAATTTGTAAACTTACCTTATACTAAGAAGGACTAGATTTTAAACATTGATAAAAACACTTTTGACCCATTTCTCTCATCTTCCAGTCCCTGACAACTACTACTGTACTTTCTGCTTTTGTGAATTTGACTATTTTAGATATCTCGTATAAGTAGAATCACACAGTATTTGTCCTTCTATGATTGGCTTATTTCATTGAGCAGTTTTCCCAGTTTTATCTATCTTGTTGCAGATGGGAGGATTACCTTCTTTTTAAAGGATGAATATTATTCCATTGTAGTATATACCACACTATTTTTTTTATCCATTTATCTGTTGTTGGACACTTGGATTGTTTCTATATCTTGGCCTTTGTGGATAATGCTGCAGGGAACATGAAGTGCAGAGATCTCTTTGAGATCTTGATTTCACTTATTTTAAATATCCAGAAGTGAGAATGCTGGCTCATTTGATAGTATGGGGGAAATGGAGAGTTGTTATTCAGTATGTATAAAGTCTCAGTTACATAGTGAATAAGTTCTAGAGTTCTGTTTTATAATAAAAGTGGCAATATTTAACAATGTGGTATTGCACATTCCACAATTTGTTACAAGGGAACATCAAATGTTAAGTGATTTTACCTCATACACACAGAAAACAAAGGGACACAAAGAGACTCTGGGAGGTGTTGAATACATCTGTTCCCTTGATTGTGGTGATGGTATCACAGGAGTTTGCCTATGTCCAAACTCATCAATTGCATATATTAATATCTGCAGCTCTTTATATATCAATTATACCTCAAAAAAGGTGTTTAAAATAAATAAATAGATAGATAGATAGATAGATAGATAGATCGATAGATAAATAATATGTTTGAGGAAACCCAATGAAATTCTTTAAGAGACCTTATACAAACACACAGAGATATTACATAGTTCAGAAATATTTTATTTTATTGAAACTGCCTTTCCATCTTTCTTTCCTTTTCAAAAGTATGTGAATTTAGATAGGCAAGGAATCTGAAATATGTTGTCCAATAGAACTGTTTAAATTGCTTCTTCATTTCACTCATAAATATCTTAAATGACAAAAAGAACATGTCCTCTATGTGGTTCTTGGAGAAATTATTTACATAGGTTTCATGGTCTAAGTATCACATAGCTTTAATTTTTTTCCTTGTTGATGGCTGTAGAGAAGGGTGAATCATTATGATATAACAATATTTACCGTGGTCTACTACCTTATGTCATGATTGAAATTTACTTGGGAATACAAGTTATTCTGGTTGTACCTTGTCATAGATTAAGCAATACACATTATATATTTAAGCCTATCTTTTTAAAGACATAACTTCATTTCACTATTAGATTTCTGCTTTTTCAATTTGAAATATACCAAATATTTATAGAGTATTCTCTTTGCTGTTAGGTTGAATTATGAGATATGTCACATAAATATTATTTGAAAGATATGTCTTTCTCTGCATTTTTTTGTAGATCTGTTATTCAAAGTTTAGACACATACACCAAACTATGGCATATATGTCTCATGTAGTAATTGTGTAATAGACTAATGTATGATAAATATATAGGGAAATAATAATAGTAATTTTCAAAGTATATGTCAATTTTAGACCTAGGTACGTAAAAATAAGTCAAATTGACATATAACATACCTAATATAAATTAAAATTTTTATTAAGTAACCTGTAACTCATAAAAAATGAGAGAAATGGAACCCATTTAAAATTGCTATTTATTAATATACATGTAATTGTAGATACATTGATTTTATTATTCTTCCTTTTAAATTGCTATGCCTTAATATTTATAGCCCAAGTGGTTTCCTTGAAGTTATTTCAAGAAAATAAATTAGAAAAATGTCACTTTGAATATTATTGAAACATCTGATTTGTGCATTAAAATTATTTACTTTCTCTCCTTTTAAATATAGAGATTTTTTTCACTTCCTATTTAGTGTTTTGGACTAAATTTTAAAGTTTTACTAAATAGGAATTGACTCTGGGTACATTACTTAATTTTCCTTTGCTTTAGTTTATTATTATAAAATGATTGCTAGATTACCTGGAGTTCTGTGATTTTTGATTTTATATTTATTTCTGTCTATTGCTGATATCAGTTTTTACATATTCACTAGCAATAATCGGTTCATAATAGTCAATAATTGGCATTTTTACTATGTGAATTTTAGACTTTACAACCCAGACTTTATGACTTATATAGTTTTCAAAGTTTCTTAGAGGTCAGAAGATAAAGGGGGAAAAAAAGAATCTATTAAGTGATCTTAAACACCCCTACTTTTATATCTGGAAGAAAAGAAACCACACTTGAATCTTATAGAAAAGTACTGTGTTCATTAGTGAGAAATGAGAAATTTTGGAAGACTTACCATCCTGGAGAAACTCAGGCAGAAGTACCTATTTTTCTATGCCAGGAACTATAAAGGTTCATTTGAGTCTTTCTCTAACCAGTTGACACTCTCT
>NW_024354911.1:9235030-9507533 GCF_902729225.1 Pteropus medius
CTTTCTTCCTTCCTTTTGTTTTTATTTCAATAAGACATATTTAAGAAATTAAACTTCTGTGGCATACAAGTGCTGGTAAACCAAGCTGTAATAGTTTGGCTTTAGGTAGTTCTTAAACTGAGCAGAGTAAAAGAAATAATAATAACTGAATCTACTCGAATTCAGCAACAACGACAACAAAATCTTGTTTGGGCTATAAATATATGTGAAAAATGAGTCAGTGCAGTTAAATAATTTGTCAATTCAGAATGAAAGAAAAAAACAGATTGTAGCAGTTTGTTGCTAGATGATTATCTGAAAACTAGAAAGCTACTTTGAAGATCAACAAAGCAAACAGTCATGTCAGAATAACTGATGACAGAGAAAACAATTGCATACATAAGAATGATGTCCTTTATCTATAATTGAGGGAACAGTTGGTGGCCTGTGTGCTGTTGTTCACCTGTAGATTTGTGTGGCTGGAGTATAGAATGCATGTACAAATATTTTTGCATCAATTTCCAACACTAAAATGGAGAAGTTTCAGTATATATATATATATATATATATATATATATATATATATATATATATATATATATATATATATTTTCCCCCTTTTTCTTAATAAAAAGGCAAGGGGAGGTATATTAACAATGACACCGAATTCTCACTTAGCAATTACCAGCTGGAATGGAATAAGGGCCTACCCCTCTCTCCACGTCCCCTTCTTCGCTGGGTCAGTCCTTTCTCGTTCTGAACAGAACTCATCCCTCTTGTTTTTAACTCCTGTTCTGCTACATATGATACCGGATGTGTCCTCTTAACCATGTAAATCTTTTTCTCCTTAATTTATAACATACACGCCATTTTAACATATAGATTACTTCAATAGGCTAACACTTATATGGTATTTGTCAAGTAAGCAATTTTAAGATAAAAAAATAAAAATCAGTTAAGAATTTTGTAGCACCTGCTCTGTGTGGTCTATCCAAAATGTGAAAGCTACCAAATGTTGCTATGATTCTGGTCTTTCATGGGGCATTCAGCACCCTCTAAACATTCTCCACAGTCCCAGTTAGCTAGGACTGCATATCCTAAAAATATTCCACAACTTACATTTCAAAAACAATGAGGTTTTTTGCTTCTATATTTTTGCCTCATATTTTTAAAGTGAACTTACTTCAGGAATATATTTGTGCAAAACTTTTTGTTTGACAATTATTTGTTACCTATCACATCTGGTACCTGGAAGATCATATGACACTTATATTTTGATTGTAGTAATTTTTTAAATGTTGTAAATAAATTATGATGGTAAGCAATTCCAAGAGCCATTAGGAGTAAAGAAACTGATACTTCTGAAAAATGAATACCCTAATCTGGTCTTGCTCTGCATTGGGATTTATTTGTTGGCAATAAGCATTTATACCTGTCTCTACCTGCTGAAATCCTTGATTTTATGGTAGGTGAGAGGCAAGGCCATTGCTGCAAAAAGACAGTGGGAAATGGAATGAATGAGTATCAGATGATATGCTTGTTTCTTATTTTCAGATAACCCTTCATTTAAAGAATTTTATTTCAAAAATGAGACTGTTATACATAAAGGAAACAAATATGCTGTATATTCCCCATTTATATTTCCATATTTACTTTCTAACCTTGTCTACCTTGCTGTGTTCCTTGACAGGTTGACTGACCTGTGCACGCTGACTCAGCTGGGCTCACTTGTCTTCCAGCTTCTGATTCGATTAGGCCAGTGGGATCAAGGGGAGAGAGATTGGTTTGTAGGAAAAGAGGTCGAAGGATTTATTTCCTTAGCTGCTTCTTTTAGGGGGCCATGGTTTGCCAATGGCTGTGTTCCTCTGCTTAAGCAGTGGCTCCTGTCTGGTGGCCCCCCCTCTGTCTATTGTCTCTTGCCGGATCCAGACATCTTGTCCCTTCAGGCTAAGGTGGGAGAGTGGCTTCTATCTCTCTCAGGGTCTTTCATAGTCTTTGTGATTTTCCTTAGCATTGCCAGCTCCTTGATAAGCAGTCCTTTCACTAATATCTCTTCAATCACACTTTTTGAGTATGGTATCTGATTCCTGAGAGGACTTTAACTGATAAAAATGTCTTCGATAGAACAAAATTAGTGATTTCTCTGTAGAAATGAAGAAATAATAGATTATTTTACTCCAGGAATCAATAGCACTTGATGTCTCGATTTATAAAGCCAGGACAAGCTGTAACTGATTTCCCTGAATTTTTCTCTTTCTGTGATTAAGAGTTTATAAAAATGGTACAATGGGGAGTGTGCATATCCTATCTTATTTGTCTTACAGCAGAGCAAGGCTATGGTTCTCATTTTAGAACAACTGATGTGATAGTATAATGGCTTGAGAAGAGATAAAACTGAAGGCAGAAGCATTCCTTCAGGGACTGTTGTATAGTTTAGATAAGAGATGAGAGACTCTTTTACTAGGTCATGGAGGAAAAATATACTGGAAAGGAATAATTCAGAAGTTATTTAGGGAGTATTATAGCATAATAATTTGTTTCTTATTGGCTCTGTGATCCTGGACAAATTATTTTGTCTTTCTGAGTTTCAATTTCTTCTTCATCTACAAATGACACTAGTACCTATATCAGAAAGTTGTTACAAGGACTAAATTTATATGTGTAAAGCATATAGAATATTTCCTGGCACATAGTAGGCATTATATAATATATATTTTAAATGTTGTTAGTAATATCTTCATGGATGTGGAAGGATATGGCTAGAGAAGACACGTTTGGAATGACTTGCAGGTATAAAATTTGGTGAAATATGTAATTTTTGGTGCCATTCACTGAAATAGATAATGTAGCAGAAAGTTCAGATACTCAAGCTTTTTATATTAATTCCACATAGGTGGTGTTTTTTCCAATTTTACATTGCTGCCATATTAGATTAATGTCTGATGCTGTCACTGTCATACTCAATATATAACTAAATAAACCCCCAATTTTTTGCCTGCAATTCCAAGTATATGCTAGGTATCTTTTACTATGACTGTGTCTTAAATTGATCCCTTTATACCTGGTAAAGTCCTCCATAGTGGCCTAGTGCATCTTTCTTTCAGTTTGTCTCACCTAAATTGGCCTCTCATAACTTTATCTGATTTAGTTTTGTGTATCTTCAGAAACCTTCTGTGTCTGTCTGTATTTTCCAGAATATGTGGTTTTAACTGCTTAATCTAGATGCCCTTAAAGCCCTTACTAGTTTGGGGCTCCTATTATATGGCTTTGTTTTCTCACTGTACTCCATTATCGGATCTTTAAATATCCTTAAAAGCTTTTATTTATTTCCCCTCTGAGACTTTGTTATAGCTATTCCCTATACGTGACGTAGACCTCTCTGTCCTATATGTGCCCAATAAAGTTCTAATAAAGTTCTAATCATCCTTCAAGACTCAGCTCAGTTCTAGTTTCTCAAAAAGATAATCTTCAGATTCCCTCCACCCATTTTAGTTATCTGCCTCCCTAATGTCCTTCATGTCATGCCAAGTGAAGATGTATTACAGTACTTTTCAAAATATTCTTGTATTAGAAATTAAGTTTTCAGATTTTATTTTGTTATTAATTCAGTTTCTTGAGTTGCCCGATCCAAAAGATTCTGATTCATCAGGCCTGCAGGTTTTAATGCAGATGCTTATTTTATGATGATAAATGGTCAAAGAGAAAAGGATCAGCACTGCCTGTCATCCAGCCCCACAGCAACTACTCTTGGTGTGAAGCCATGATTCTCTCATGATTGAGATATCCACCCCAGGGATGAGGGGATAGATGCAATCATCCCAGTTAATTGCACTTGATTCATGACTTGAGCATTGCTGAATTCTCAATTTTCATTTCTTACTTAAGGAGAAATCAAGTCAAAGTGTGAATGTCTAACCAAAAAATCAGAATATGTAACCTCGCATACCCATATCTTCCAGGCTATTTACTGGTTTTATTCTGATCACATTCTAGTTCTTCTAGTTCTTTCTTATTCCCTCTCCTGCTTTCGCAAGCTTTACTTCCAAAACTGCTGCAACAAAGAAATCATGCTCTGTTATTTATGTTTGTTATAGCACTGTTCTGATTTTTGTTCAGATATACGTGTTATTTTCTCTTGATGCATCTTCCCATTTATAACGCTTATGTTATCCTTTCTTCTTTTACCAAGGTAAGATAATCATTGATAGAAATCAAGAAAAATAAACCTCACATCTTTAACTTTTAAAACAATTCATGAAAGATGACAATTTACACAACTCATATCATAATTTGAAATATGGAGACAAAAATTCATGGTCAAAAGGAAAATGAATGAATGTGTTTCTTTTGCATTTTCACCATACTTTTCAGCAAACTAGGAAGGAAAAAACATGAAAAATTCTTACGATTATTTTGATAAAATAATAATTTGGCTCAATGGTTCTGGGCTACGATGATCCACAGAGATTTCTCTAATCTGGACTAATTTGCACTGAAGAAAGAAAATATTCTGACTTTCTCTAGATGGAAGGTAACTTTGACATATTCTGAGTTATTAATGAAGTGTGATTTTTAACATGCATTCCCAGTAATTCTGGTATAGCTGGTCCATGGACAACACTAGTATATCTGACTCTCCTAATTATACTTTGAACTTCTTTAAGAAGAAAAAAATTATATACTTTTATGTCACTCACAGATCTTAATACAACATTTTGTACAGAGTATCTACTCAACTAAATATTTGCTCAGTTAAATTGAATGGAATTATTCAAGATTTGATTTTTCACATACTTATTTCTTTCATGCTATTTTATGTTTTCATTCTTATCACATTCTTTTCTAGTTACTTCACTTTCTAGCTCCTCTTTATTTTTGTGCTTTTCCCAGCCTCCACTTCTGAAGTTGTGTTGCAAACTAATTCTAACTGAGGATGTCATTCCAGTTGAGAATGTTTAGTAACTCCTTTACAGTGATAGACAGCTTTATTTTCTCTCTTTTTTCTTTTTCTCCTATGTAGGAAATGAACCATTTATTTTATCACATCTATTAATGAAGTCTGACCACTAATCAGTTAAAGGATAACTGGTAGAGCACTCTATTTTGAATTCTTACATACAGTCACTTAAAAGTTCATCTGGAACTGTATACTACACTCACACACATATACACAGACATACCCACATATACACCATTTTTTTCCTCTGGGGATAGAGTTGTCTAACACATAATAAAGTTCATCCTAGGACAGTGAATGAGGTTAGGGGCGGGGGTCAGGAGGAGTTTTATATCACCCAAGAATTTGTTCCTCTCCTATGACACAGATTTAGTGCCCTTCTTGCCTTTATTATTTATGGCAACTGTAAATTTCTATTAATGCTAAGAAGCTTCCAAAGGGAAGGAGATGTATGTGTTTGTGAGAGGGTTTGATAGTGGTGATAGAAATTATTAGAGGCATAGATGGTTATACCCAGCTGAAATATTCAATGCTGATAAAATATTTCCTGTATTTTTATCATGGTTTATGGTTCTGAAAAAAATATTTAAACTTTAGGTAAATAAACAGACTTTTAAAAATAATAACATTCTACTCTTCACAAAGCCTAGAATTATTGCCCTGTCTTAATCGAAACAAGGAATCTGAGTACTCACTAATGATAAATACAATCTGAAATGTGGATATTCCATAAGAGTTACTTTCTTTATATGCAGGTCATGTTTTCCGGGTAGTGCTGAATTAAAAGTCTTGCCTTCTCTTTTCCAGCACTTATTCCTAAAGGATAAAATCAGATTGAATTCTGTTTTTCCAGGATTTGTATCTGCTTGTCAGATTGTTTAACTTCATTAAATTTAAGCAGAAGCTTCATTTTTTCAGTCTGCTATTTTCTTGTTAAAGAGCACTAATTTAAAATATTATTTTATATTTGTAACATAAATAATAAAGGACTAAACAAATTGCATCACAAACCTACTTCCCTACTGCTATCAGAGGATAACCTAATTTTGACACTTCAAAACTAGTCAGTAGAATATCTATTAAAAAAGAGGAAACATTATTTTATATGTTGGACCCCTGAGCTCCCTGCTTACAACTAGTTACTCTGTTGTTTTATGGCAATTCCTGCTGCTTAAGTTTTAAAAACATATGCTCTGTGACATATGGCTTGTGTCTGGAGTCTGTGTCTCCAATGACAGGAAATCAATCCAAATAAAACACTGTGAATGGTAAATGCTTTTCTTTCCACAGAATATCTTGGAATCTCTGTTCCTTCTCTCACTTCACTCAGTTATTACTTTTAAAGTTCAGTATTTTGAAAAAAAATAAGCATTTTAATTAGAAAGCTGCATCCAGTTGTGTAAGTAGAAAGCTGCATGCAGTTGTAAAATCGTAACTTCCATAACTGAAAGGGATCTTGTTAAAATACATATTATGGAATGGATAATTAAATAATTGCTATTCTCTTTCTGAGTATATGAGATCAATAGTTATTAATGGGAAAAGAGATGAAAGTAAAGGCAAATAAATTTTCCAGACAATAAGACTGTCGATGTTTATTTTGACAATGCAATGTGAACACATCCTTATAAAGATCATTGCATCTTTTGGGGTAAGCATCTTTAACTTGTATATCTAAACTATCACTTATGAAGTTTTGTAATTTTTCTTTTTCTCTGGCTCAGGTAAAGCCATAGTAAGCTGAGTACTACAGAGTACTGGATGACTGTTAATTAGCTTTAATAGTTCTTACTAGATCTGTTTGTCACACAGAATAAACCAGAGAACAGGAAAAGATAACCTCATTCCCTGGTCAGAGACAATTGGCACTGAACACTGACAATCCTAGAAGCTAGAGGTTGGGTTTCAATTGCCAGCCTTTAGGATCACCAATGTATAATGCTGGCAATGAAGTATATTTTAAGGTGAAAACATTTAATTTCATAAATATAATTTTCAGTGATTATTACATAGATGTTAATAATGTTGTATTGAATACCAGCTGTATCAAAAAGCAATTAGTTAAAAGATAAATAAAAACACCAACAGACTCTTTCTTTACTTCAGCGAACTTGGTTTAGCCTGTCACAAGAGGGAACCTCAAGACAAGATTTTCAGTATTACCCATAAGGAGTAGAATATCACTTATGTCACTTTAGAGTGTGTGTGTGTGTATGTGTGTGTGTGTGTGTGTGTGTGCGTGTGCGTGTGTTCACACTCAAGCTAGGAGTTGCCAGCTGCTCACTCAGGGACAACAGTCTACTCTGTCTTCTTTTACCTTCAAATATATCATTTTCAGTCACATATGTTTTATATGTTGCCTGGGAAGGTCCCATCCTCACCGTAGAATTCCATAGAGAGTCCTTGAAATTCCTCGGCCAATGAAGTCCTTGCTTGTGTCCCCTTTGTCCATTATCTCTTATAAGTTTTGGTTCAGCTTTATATGGGTTACTGAGTATCATGGGTAAATGTCAGAGATAGATAGCTTTCTCATAACTTTAATACAAATAAAGACACTCAAGCCAGCCTTAAATCTCTTTAGTTCAGGCTATTTTCCTCCAAGAAAAATAGAGGGGAATATATGTTTTTAATAAAATTTTAGATTTTATAACCATCTGTTCCTTTCTCTTCTGTATTTAAGTACAAAATAATGGATTTCTGTGCTCAGAAAATTCTTTCCTATTTTATCTCTTTTGAATATATATATTTTTATTTTGCAATCACAGTTGACATACAATATATTAGTTTCAGGTGTACAACAAAGTGATTAGACATTTATGTAATTTATGAAGAGGTCACCCAATAAATTCGGTACCCATCTAACACCATACATAGTTTTTATATTACTGACTATATCCCCATGTTATACTCTATATCTTCATGACTATTTTGTAAGTACCGATTTGTACCTCTTAATCCCTCTTAATTCTTCTTTATTCATTTATCTATTGATGGATCCCTAGGTTGCCTCCATATCTTGGCTATTGTAAATAATGCTGCGATGAACATATGGATGCACATGTCCCTTTGAAATAGTGTTTTGAGTTTCTTTGGACAAAGACCCAGAAGTGGGATTGCTGAGTCCTTCTTTGTCTCTTGTTATGTAGCCTTTGTTTTGAAGCTTATTTGTCTGGTATAAGTATTGCTATCCCAGATTTTTTTTTTTCCGTTTCCATTTTCATGAAATACCTTTCTCCATCCCTTTACTTTCAGTCTGTGTATGTCTTCTGTCTTAAGTAAGTCTTTTGTAGGCAGCATATGTAGAGGCCTTATTTTCTTATTCATTCAGCCGTCCTGTCTTTTGATTGAAACATTTAACCCATTTACATTAAAAATAATTGCTGATTGGTAGATACATAGTTATTGCCATTTTATTATTTATATTGTTTTTTTTTTTCTTTTTTTCCTTTTTCTTCTTAAAGAAGTCCTTTTTAACATTTCTTGTAATGTTAGAAAGAAATATTCGATGGTGATGAGTTCCTTTAGCCTGTTCTTGTTTGGAAAGCTCTGTATCTGTTCTTTAATTCTAAATGATAGCTTTGCCAGGTAGAGTAATCTTGGCTGTAGGTCCTTGATTTTCATCACTCTGAATATTTCATGGCAATCCATTTTGGCCTACAGAGTTTCTGTTGAGAAATAAGCTGACAGTCTTATGGGCGGTCTCTTGTAGGTAATTAACTGCTTTTCTCTTGCTGCTTTTAAGACTCTCTGTCTTTTACCTTTGTCATTCTGATTATGATGTGTTTGAGTGTGGGTTTCTTTGGGTTCCTCTTGTTTGAGACTCTGTGCTTCTTGAGCTTCTATGTCTACTTTCTTCACCAAGTTAGGAAAGTTTTCAGTCATTATTTCCGAAATAGGTTTCAGTTCTTTGCTCTCTCTCTCCTCCTTCTGGTATCACTATGATGTGAATATTCATATGCTTGATATTGTTCCAGAGTCCCCTTAAACTATCCTCATTTTTTTGGATTCTTTTTCCTTGTTGCTGTTCTTATTGGGTGTTTTCTGCTACCTTATCTTCTAAATTGCTGATTCAATCCTCTGCTTCATGTAATCTACCGTCAGTTCCTCCTAAGGTATTCTTTATTTTAGCTATAGTATTCTTCATATCTGACTTTTTGTTTGTTTGTTTTCTATCTCCACTATTATGTTTTCTATCTCTTTGTTAAAGTTCTCACTGAGTTCTACTCTTCCCCTAAGTTCATTTAGTATCATTATAACCCGTATTTTGAACTCTGCATATGGTAGATTGCTTGTCTCCATTTTATTTAGTTCTTTTTCTGAAGCTTTGTCCTGATCTTTCATTTGGGACATGTTTCCTTGTCTCTCCATTTTGGCTGCCTCCCTGTTGTTTCTATATGTTAGATAGGACTGCTATGTCTCCTGATCTTAGTAGAGTGGCCTTAAGATGTTCTATAGGGGCAAGTGGCACAGTCTCCCGGGTCACCTAAGCTGAGTGCTCTAGGTGTGTTCCCTTGTGTGGGTTGCATGTGCCCTCCTATTGTAATTGAGCCTTGG
The DNA here is from genome assembly GCF_902729225.1 of Pteropus medius. Lineage (NCBI taxonomy): Eukaryota > Metazoa > Chordata > Mammalia > Chiroptera > Pteropodidae > Pteropus > Pteropus medius. The sequence continues at coordinate 9,244,521 of NW_024354911.1, forward strand.
TTGCTGTTTGCACATCAGTGAGAGAGAGTGACTCTCAGGCTGATTGGTCCTGAAGACAGGTTGTGATTACAGTGGAGGAGCTGTTTTGCAGGGGATGACCCTACAGAGTAAGATTTGCTTTTGTGGGGCTCTGGTGCCTGCTGAGTAAGCCCTTTGGGTGTGTCTTGTGAAAATAGTTGGTGGTGCTCTGGTGTGGTCTGAAGTTGGCTAGCAAGTATGTTGGTTCTGAGGCCCTTTAGGAAGGGTTCTGTCTCAGGTCAAGGTCAGACACTGCCTAAGCCGTGCCTGGGGTCACTTGCTATGAGCTACAAAGTGATCTGTAAGTTATTGCCACTTGTGTTGCCACCCAATAGAGGCTAAGCTGTGAACCGAGGCTGGCTGCTGCTAGTGCCGGGCTTGGGGCTGCTTGGCAAGGGCACACTAAGACCAGAAGCTGATTGTTTGGGGTTTACGGACTTTTGAAAATTTTCAGGGAAGTCTGCAGCATGAGCCAAGACAGACCACTAGAAGTGGCTTTGTTGTGCCTGCAAGTTGGGTGGGGCAAGGTCTCAGGGAATCATCAGGGTAAGGCGAACAGTGTTAGCTAGGTTGATGGAAATTCTGATATTGCGCCCACCTTTCTCTGGACACTGGGTAGGGGGAGGGTTCAACAAAAGAACAATGATTTCCGCCAATATTTCTGTCTGGGAGAAAGTAACTCCTTCAGCCCTAATCCTTAAGCCAGACAATTCAGTTTTTCCTTGTATATCCCCAGTGCCTTTTGAGCTGCTGCCTCTTTGCTAGAGCTCAGAGTGAGTGAATCCATCAGTGAGTAAGTCCATGGGTGAGTCCTTTAAGAGGAAGGTCTGGGATTTCTGCTGCCCTCAGTTTCATTCAGCCACAACATCTGCTGGTTTTCATAGCCAGAAGTTGTGGGGACTTTCTCACTGGCACTGGGACCCCATGCTGGGGAGCCTGGTATGGGGCTGGCATCTCTCAGTCCTCAGGATATTTCGCTACTGAGATATTCCTTCTTTTTTTAACTGCCACTCATGCATGTGGGACCAGTCCGTTCTATGTCTCTGCCCCTCCTACCAGTGTTGATGTGGATTCTTCTGTATATTCTTAGTTGTAGGACTTCTGTTCAGCTAGACTTCAGGCAATTCTCATTGGTGGTTGTTTAGCAGTTTAGTTGTAATTTCGATGTGATTGTGAGAGGAGGCAAGCATAGCATTTATCTACTTCACCATCTTGACTGAAACCTCAGATTTCTTTTTAATAATGTTCTTCTTGGTGGTTGCACCCATGACTTATTCATTATACTATCCAAAGGAAAGAAAGAAAGAAAGAAATGAGAGAGGGAAGGAAAAGAGAAAAATAACAAAGGAAGGAAGGGAGTGGACAAGAGAGAGGAAAATAGAGGAGACAGAATAGAAGGAAGTTAGTTGATGTGTTATTATCATTCCTACTCATGTATCAGTTTTGGTGAATATATTATTATATCATCAGAGGGATGCCAAGCTATAAACATTCTCCTTTTTATACTAATTGTTTAATAGTGTATTTGTTTCCTAAGCCTGCCATAACAAAGTACCACAGACTGGATGGCTTAAACAATAGAAACTTATTGTCTCACAGTTCTAGGAGCTAGAAGTTTGAGATCAAAGTATTGGCACAAGTGGTTCCTTTTGGGGGCTGTGAGGAAGAATCTGTTCCATGCTTTTCCCCTAGATTTCAGTTTTCCAGCAATCTTTCCTGTTTCTTGACATGGCTGGACACATCAGTCTTTGCCTTCATGCTCACATGGCATTCTTCTTGTGTGCATGTCTGTGTCAAATTTCCCTTTTTAATAAGGCCCTCAGTCATGTGAATTAGGGCTAACTCTAATGACTTCATTTCAACTTTATGATTTGTAAAGACCCTATCTCGAAATAAGGTCACATTCTGAGGTATTAAAGATTGACTCCAACATGTCTTTTGGGGGGCTAGATATTCAGTCAATAAGAAATAGTATGCCTTTTTTTGTTTTAATACAACAATTTTAAAGAATCTGAAGTATTTGTCTCACCGCTATGTAAAACAAACTAATTCAAAGTAGTAAAGTATAATGTTGCCTTTTTTTCTGCAGAAAATTAGTAGATAAGACATATCTCTAACAGGGGTTATCTCTATCACTGAAAGTAAACCCTGCTAATTTTTAGCAGCTCTACAGAAAGTATGGAGATGAGCCTTAAGAGTTGAAATATCCTTGACATCTTTTTTGGTAGGTTGGATTTAGTGTCATGTGCTGGCTGAAAAATGGAGTGTGCTTTTAATCTTTTAGTTTGTAAGGTATTGGTGTGTAGAAGGGGGAAAATAAGTTGAATAAACCATGGTGAATAAAGGTCTAAACATGGGTAGAAACAATTTCATTATTTGAAAAACAAATCAAAATTTCAGATTATAATAGGTGTTTTATAATATATGTGGAAGTCAGAATGGTACAATCACAAAAACTGATTGGGAAAGATGGTTGTTTGAATTTTGTTGAACCAAGGGTATTATTTACAAGTGTCAGGATTTGTAATTTGCCTACTTAAAGCAGGTAGTCTGTTGTTCTGGTCCAGAATAATAGGAAATGACTGAAGATCTACCAACCAGTAAGAAGAGTATTGTAATATAACACTTTGGGAAAACATTGTAACATAAATCACAATATGCCTTTTAAGTATCATGTTCTCAGACATTTTGTATGTAATTACCATATAATAAATCGGCTCTGGGAAAAACAGGCTAAAGGTTGTCTCTTCACGCTAAAGAAATTATGATGTAACATATCTTATCATAAGCAATATGGACCTGGATTAGTCTTATTTTATAGAATGACAATCAGTTAGAAAAAGGTAGAATTGTTGGAAGCAGACATATTAATAATCTGTAAAATTACAATTTTAGTGTATGTGCATAGTTAAAAATACGTTTAACCTCTTTTTTCTATTCTCTCCCTCTCTTGTTCCCTTCCTTTTGTTCTTCTTTCCTTCCTTCCTGTTCTCCTTTCTTTCTAATATATATTTATCTATGTAGGCTACTGTTTTCTGCTTCATTTATGCATTCATTCAGTATACATTTACTGAAGTACATAATGTGTTGGACACAGTGCTAGGTGCTTGGAATATCATGATGAATAAAATCAGGCAGTCTCTGTCTTTATATAGTTTACCTCTAATTACAGAAAGGGATGTAAAAGTGTATTTATGGTAAGTGGTACGCAGAAGAGGCCCATGTTGCTCTGAGTGCCCATAATGAGTGACTTGATTTATGTAGGGAGATCAGGGAATGTCCCTGTGGAGGAGACACTGTAATTGAGTTCTGAGTGAACAATAATCAAGTTAAGATGAGACAAAAGAACTTAGTGGAACCAGAGAGAATAACATGGGCAAAAGAAAATTAGAGGTAGTAGAAAAAAGAATGATGGGAGTTTGAATGTCATATGGAAGCGGGGGAAGAACTTTCAGGCTTTTCAAAATACCGATATTAGCAATTTTATTTTAAAAGCATTAGTGAACCACTGAAGTTTCCTAAGTAAGGGGTTTAAATGGTTATTTCAAAATGTATGCTCTCTGGAGACACAATTGGAAAGAAGTCATGAGTTAGGATGCTTTTGTAAGAAGTCTGAGTGAGAAATGATAGTGGCTTGGGATGGCATGATTATGATAAAGATGGAAGGAATAGACCAATTAGGAGTATAAAATCAATAACACTTCGTAAGTTCTAGGTGTCTTGTACAAGCAACTTTTCTGATGGTATTGTTGTTCGATGATATAGATAAAGCTGAAAGAAGAGATTTTTTTTTTGAGGAGAGGAATGCATTGAGTAATGAGTTCAATTTTGGATATATTGGGGTATATTAAGATATTCAGGAGAAACTGACAAATAGATAGTTGCCTGGTGGGCAGGGCCAAGGTCTATGTTGGCAATATGAATTTGTGATCCATCATATAGATAGCACCTGACTCATTCTACAATTTAATTTATGTTTCCTCTAGAATGAGAATAGATGAAAAGAGGTTGGAGTAGCACAGGCTACAGCCTGGCAGTGTTGACTCTTTTGCCTACATAACCAAATTGGGATGAGCCATAGGCCCTTCCCCATAAAAATGACCTATGGGAAAATGCGATCATTCTAGGAGAAGACTTCTTCAGTGTTGATAAGCACTACAGGAAGCTTTTCTTGAGGAAATATAATTGGGGGTTTTAAGCAAACTCTTCCAAAAAGTTTAAAACGCCTTATCTTAATAGAATGTTGTTAGTAGTCTCTACCTGAAGAATGATAGATCACATATTTTAACTTGTTACCTTATATGAAGAAAAAAAATTAGTATAAATGAGTTAAATGTTTTTAGTGTGAGGTTTTCATCAACATATAAACACATATATCATGCTAAAGACTTTGTTTTGTCCTTAGATTTCTCAAAATTATTTTTTGTCCTATTCATTTAAAGAGAAAGTTGGCTTTCAGAATTGAATTATGTAACTTCTTAATTCTTAAGCAGAAAAGATTTTGAGAACCTGAAAAGCTTATTTATTATTATATTCAATTTTATTTTAGTGTCTTTTATCAAATAAGTAAAGTAGAAGCAAAGACATTCATGTTTCATTGCTGTTAAGGTGCTCTTCTAAATATTCGGCTAGAGACTATAACCTGAATTATTATTGTGAGCAGCCATTAATTTGCTGTCATAATTTGATATACTAATGTAGGTCAGTGACAAAACACCACTTAATGGTACCGGTAGCTAATAGGAACATATCAACATGAGAACTTGTCAAAAAGGTTTTTCATTTGAAATTAAGGAACATTTGATATATGTCAAAATAGCTCTGGAATTAGATCCTTAGGTCTCTCATTCTCAGACCTTAATTAAAATGAAGGCTTCATCTGCATAATAACATTTTTAGCTTATGTCATTCCTCCACTATTCATTTTAGGTGTTGAAACTTCAGTATTGAAATGTCATTTTATAATTGTTTGTTTGGGTACGTCTTTAAAATTTCTACTAATGTTTGGCTCCTTTTGAGATTAGGGTAGAGAAGCAAATACATGCTTTGCACTCTGAGTATTAAAATGCTGTTTCTAAGAATCTTGATTATAGTGCTTAATAAGACAAAACCTTCTGAATTATTTCTCCATTGAAGCAATAAACCTACTTATTATTCATTAGATGTTTCTTTATTTTTATTTATTTAAAAATGGTTTGTGATATTAAGTAAATAGAATAGTGTTTACCTTGTTATTTTCTATGTTTATTTCTGAAAAGCACCAATTTCAGTTAAAATCGTAGGCAATAATTTTAACTTATTTACTTAATCGTCAAGCCTCAAAAAGAGAAGTATAGACTTGTTGGCAAATTTGATAATTTTATTATGTGGACAATTTGGATATAGTCGGTGTCATTTTTACAAATGTTCTTTGTTTCTAGTTAGATTTGTTTGTTTTGTGTAAATTATTGAGAACAAATTGTAATGATTTTGTTAATCAACAATAATATTATTCCTGCACTGTTTGCTCCATGTATGGAGATTTCAGACTGCTAACAAAAACTTAAGCACACAAAATTTTATATGCTTAGTGCTGTGAGCCAAACACTGTGGTAAACCCTAGATATACATTGTCTAATATGATTGCTACAACAGTATGAAGTAGAAAATTGTATCGTTCCCATTTCATACATGAAGAAAATAAGATTATCCATGATTATGTGTTAGTATTTCCAACCCAGGAAATCCAACTGCAAACCAATACTTTAAATTAGCAATATTAGAAAGATTCAATTATTTTATCATTAGAGACTTTTTCATTAAAGGAAGATATTTATTTATTATTTACCAATAATATTAGGAGATGTGGGAGAAAATTACTTGTGGCAGAAAATTACTATTGGAAAATAAATACTATTTTTCTCTGCTTGAAATTTTGACTGTTTTAGTTATTGCTTTAAATTATGTTGATGATGTAAAATTATAACATTTGTGTTTGTGGAGGTGACCTGAACCATTATGAGCTTGGTCAGTCACTGGATTTTTATGTATTGTGTTATTTTCTATACAAATGAATCAAAAACAAAAGTTCAAATGAAGTTGGGAGAATACCAGAGGTTATTAAGAGTTTCATTAAGACACTTGGGAGCAAGAAGAGCAAAAGTCATCTTGGAGATGAAAAGAAATACTTGTCATAGTCCAGTGATGATATCAAATTTCAATACCATATGATTCTTACTGACACTTTGCTAAAATAGAATTACACAATAAGTGAAAAAGTCAAGCTTCTTCAAAATTACAGAGGTCATAGTTATGTTTCAGACAAACTTGGCAGGGCAAAGAATAGGGTAAGGTTTTTGAAGTACAGAAACATAATTTAAGAAAAGTCAGAAGATTCTTACTCATTAAAAAAATTGCCTGAAATACATGGAGAAAAACCTGATTGGTCCAGATAGACAAGTATTTTTTTTTGTCCATCGAGATTGAGAGAATTAATGCAATTGCAAACTGGAAATAGAGAAAGTATAATAGTGAGAGAGGTAGAACATGGCTCCAAAACTACAAGATCATTTTATTAATTCTGAGGGGAAAAGTGTTTATCTTTGAAAAAGAAAGGAAAATACAGACCATAATAAGAAAGAAGTAGATATATCCAGAAAATCACTGTCCCAAGATATCACTATTGTTAGCATTCTGGTCACATCCTTCTAGACATGTATCTAGGCACATAGTGTGCAATGATACATGAAGAGGGTCATATCATACACATTATCCTTAGCAATATATTACTGATTTCTTTGTCAATAAGCATAGATTTGCATCACTTTATATTAATAGTAATCTATTTAGGAATGTATCACCATTTTTAATCCAGTACTTTATTGCTTGATGCTTATGCTGTTTTATAATTTTTGTCAGTTATTTAAAAAATTGAGATTATTTTAATGATTATACTTGGTCATACTTTTCTTTCTTGTGTGATTATCTTTATAAGAAAAAATTTCAGAGAACATCTTTATAGAGCTCTCTTGTGTACATACAATTAGTACATGTACAAAACTTACACATGAATTTGAAAATATTAATGGGTTACACTTGTTGCCAACTCACAATAAACTGGACATTATTTCAGTGAGCATTAATCATTACATCATCACTAAATCTTTTAAGAGAGGTTTGATTATTAATCGATTTTACAGATACTGGAACGGAGGCACAGAAAGGTCAAATCATTTGCCCAGCATCACACAGTTAATGTCTGAATGAGAATTTGAACCTGGGTACCTGGATTCAGAATCCTTGCTCACAACCACAGTGCTTACTCAATTGCTATATGATCCATTCTTCTCAAACTTTATTTTTAAAAATCAAATAATATCAACATTTTTGCATGTCAATAAATTTGGAGCTACATAACCGTGTTTTTTTTTTTTAATTTTTATTAGTTTCAAGTATACAGTACATTGGTTAGACATTTATATAGTTTATAAAATGATCCTCCTAATTGCTCCTTCTCTCTTCTGGTTTTCCACCTAGCCAATACATTAATGCCAACTGCAGTCCCTGTGCTGTGCTCCCCAAACCCGTGACCCTCTATCAACCATTAATTTGTATTTCTTTAAACCTTCACCCCGTTCTCACAACCCCCAAACACTCCCCTCCCCCAGTTCATCACCAAATTGTTCTCTATATTTGTGAGTCTGTTTTTGATTAGTTTGTTCTTTTTGTTCCTTATATTCCGCATATAAGTGAAATCATATGGTATTTGTTTTTCTCTGTATGACTTATTTCACTCAGCATAATAACCTCTAGGTCCATCCATGTTGTTGCAAATGGTAGGATTTCATTTATTTTAATAGCTGAGTAATATTCCATTGTATATATGAACCATAACTTCTTTATCCAATCTTCTGTTGAAGGGCATTTAGGTTGCTTCCATATCTTCGTTATTGTAAATTGTGCTGCCATGAATATTGGGGTGCATAGATCTTTAAGAATTATTGTTTTGGTTTTCTTTGGATAAATACCCAGAAGTCCAATTGCTGGGTCAAAAGGTATATACATTTTTGATTTTTTGAGAAACCTCCATACTGTTTTCCATAGTGGCTGTAACAATTTGTAATCCCATCAACAACGTATGAGGGTTCCCTTTTCTCTGCATCCTTGCCAACACTTGTTCTTTGATTTATTGATGATAGCTGTTCTGACAGGTGTCAGGTGATGTCTCATTGTAAGTTTTTTTGTCTTTATTGAAATATAATAGTCACTAGTATTTACATTGTACAATTTAGTGAGTTTTTTTTTCAATTATAATTGGCGTACAATTATAATTGAAATATATCAGTTTGAGTTGTATAGCATAGTGGCCAGAGATCCACATAACTCACAAATTGATCACTCTACTAAATCTAGTACCCCTCTTCTCCCTTACATTTTTCTTACGTTATTAACCATCCTCTCCATGCTACACTCTACATCTCCATGTCTATTCTGCAACTATCCATTTGTACCTCTTAATCCCTTTGCCTTTTTCTGTCCCACCAACTCCCTCCTATCTAATATCCTTCTAAATATTCTCTGTATCTATGACTTTATTTCCACTTTTGTTGTTGTTGATTTTATTCTTTAGATTCTACATATACATGAAATTATATGGTATTTGTCATTCTCTCTCCAACACATTTCATTCGTTGTAATACCCTCTAGGTCCATCAAGGCAATATCTCTTTCCAATCCCTTCCTTTTACTCTCTGTGTGTCTTTTAACTGGAGGTGAGTCTCTTGTAGGTAGAATATGTAGGGGTCTTGTTTTCTTATCCATTCAGCCACTCTATCTTTTGGTTGGAGCTCTTAATACTTTTCTATTTGAGATACTTGTTGATAGGAATGTAATTATTACCATTCTTTATTTCTGTTTTTGATACATTTATTTTTTTTTCCTTAAAGAAGTCTCTCTAACATTTCCTGTAATACTGGCTTGGTGGCAATAAATTTCTTTAGCTTATTTTTGTCTGGGAAGAATTTTATCTGTCCTTCAACTCTAAATGAAAACTTTGCTGGATAAAATATTCTTGATTGTAGATCCTGGGTTTTCATCATATCAAATATTTTGTGCCAGGCCTTGCTGTCCTGCATAATTTCTGTTGATAAATCAGCTGCCAGTCTTATGGATGCTCCCTTGTAGGTAACTGCTTTTCTCTTGCTACTTTTAAATTTTCTCTTTGTATCTCTTTGTATTTTACCTTTGCCATTTTAATTATGATGTGTCTTGGTGTTTGAGTTCCTGGTGTTTTTTTGTCTTTATTGAAATATAAAGTTCGAGTTCCTGGTATTTGAGACTTTCTGAGCTACTTGGAGTTTTGTCTTTTTCCTTCACCAGGTTAGGGAAGTTTTCCATCATTATTTCTTTAAATAGCTCTTAACATCTTGTTTTCCTTCGGGTACCCCATGACATGTATATTTTTACATTTAATAGTGTCCCATAGGATCTTTAAATTATTATAGTCTTGGCTTTTTTTTTTCTTGCCATTCTGATTGAGAGTTCTTAGATTCCCCATTCTCTATCTGTGTTTTGATCCTCTTCTTCCTCCACTCTGTTGATTCCAATATACTTTTCATCTCGATAATATATTATTCATTTCTGACTGGTTTCCTTTTATAATTTCTATTTTCCTTTTTATGTTTTTTTTTTAATCTCTTTGTTAAAGTTCTCATTGAATTCATCTATACTTCCCATAAGTTCATTGAGTATCTTTATAATCAGTGTTTTGAACTCTGCATCTGTTAGATGGCTTGACTCCATTATTCCTCGATCTCTGTTCTGTTCTTTCATATGGTTTCTGTTTCTTTGTTTTCCCATTTTGCCTGCCTTTCTGTGTCTGTTTCTATGTACTAAGCAAAGCTCTTAAGTCTTCCAGTCTTATTTGTGTGGCTTTATGTGGTAGGTGTCCGGTGGCACAGTCAGCTGCAGGTCAAATTTAGCCCCAGCCGGTACCCCTCCAGAGCTACTTGTTAAGATTCGGCAAGCAACCCACAGATGCTGTGCTTATAGTTGCCTCAAGAGGCCGTGCCAGAAGCCAAGGCCAGCTGTCACCAGTGTGAGTCTTGGTTCTGCTCAGCAAGGCACACCAAGTTCTGGAGGACAAACCTGGATGTGGCTTGGGTGGGGCCATGAGTTGGGGGAGGCAGAGTTTCAGGGAATCCTCTAGGTGGACGACCTCTGTTATCCAGTTTGGTGAGGTCTCCACCACGGCGGTGCTGAGTCCCCGCACTGGTAATTGGGAGAGCTCAACAGAGGAACAATGGATACCACTGGCACTTCTGTACAGAGTGAGTCTTGCCTTGGCTCCCACTCCAACAACTCGATGTCCCCCTGTAAATTCCTGTTGCCCCCTGCACAGCTGAACCAGCATTGGTGCTCAGAGCAAGCAGGTCCATCACTGCAAAAGTTCACTCACAGACACGGCCTCTTTAAGAGGCTTCTGCAGCTGCCACTGACACTGCCACTGCCTCTGTCCTAGTCAGACACTTGGGACCGGGCAGCCTCGCATCTCCGCTCTGTCCTACCTTCTGTCGTTGTAAGGTGATTTTTTAGATTTCTTCCTAGTTGTATAACTTGTTTGTCTAGATCCCAGGCAATTTTCTTTGTTGTTTGCCCCTTTTTTCTATCACAACTTTGATTTGGTCCCCAGAGGGATGAACAGAACCTCAATCATAGATGCCATTTTTTTCTCCTCCCTTCATTGTGATTTTAATTTTTATTTCTTTGATGATTAGTGACCTTGAGCATCTTTACATGTGTCTATTGGCCATTTGTATATCCTCCTTGGAGAAGTATTTGTTCAGGTCTTCTGCCCGTTTTTTAATTGGATTGTTTATTTTTTTGTTGTTGAGTTGTATGAGTTCTTTATATATTTTAGATATTAACCTCTTATCAGATGTATCATTAGTGAATAACTTCTCCCAATTAGTCAGTTTTCTTTTTGTTTTGTTGATGGCATAACCATGTTTAATAGCTTATTAGTTTTCCATGTATGCTGTTGTTAGCAGTTTTCCCATTATAAATATTATGGTGGAGGTATTAATGCATTTTTAGGCAATTTGTCTCTTTTTATTGTTTGTTTTTGTTTTTGTCTCTCACCATATATTTTTTTTAATTTTTACTTTTTATTAGAGTTGATATTCAATATTATGATATATTAGTTTCAGGGTACACATAGTGGTTAGACATTTATATAATAAAATGATCCCCCTAATTAGTTTAGTACCCATCTGACACCATACATAGTTATTACAATATTATTGACTATATTCCCTATGCTGTACTTCGCATCCCTGTGACTATTTTGTAACTACTAATTTGTGGCAATTGTCTCTATACAGTCATTTTTAAAAGAGATGACCCACAATTTATGTGTATTTTTATATTTGTATCTACATTGGAAACTCTTTCCCTGAAAAACTGGAGATTCCATTCAACAAATATGAAGCTTTATACTGCCTCACACTCAATACCACATTAGGTTTTATTTATTGATTTTTTTTTTGTCTTTACAAATATCTTAGGCAAAAGTAGATACTTTAATGATTTTAATTTCTTTAAAATTTTTTTTATGTCAAACAGCATTGAATATATTTATAGGTCACATGTTTTTGGAAGTAGATTTTGAAAGGCAGTGATCGGATTATGTTATAACCTGGACCAATTAAAGTCTGAATATTTTATTTAGTCTCATAGACATGATCTTATTAATTCTTTAGAGTAAAATAAGAAGAATTTCCAGCATTATATTTAAAATTAAAGTTAGATGAATGGTGCTATGAGAATTTAAGCATAACTGTTTTATCTTTAACACTAAGAGGCTATGGCTACAAATAATTATTATTTCATGTATATCTTTATTTGCTAAAAATATTCAAGTAAATACCATTAATTAGAAGTCTGCAATAGAGAAGAGAGATGAAGTATATAAAATTAATTAGAAAAATCTTGTGCACTTTTAAAGTTGTAGGTCACCCATTTGACTTGCTACTAATCTTAAGATTTTAAGATTTTGTGACACTGCAAATTTCCCATATTGTTTATTTTATTAACAGACCCTAACATTATTAATAACAATCATGATAATTCTTAGAAAGGATATTTATGAATTTATTTAGGAGGATGCGGAAAATGTTTAAAGTTGAGAGCAGAGTCTTGTTCTATGACAAGCCAAAGGAGCACAGGTGATTGAGGAGGAGAAAAATGTAAGTCCAGTCCTGGGACATGAGTTAATAGGTGATTTGAGAGATGGGAAATTTAAGAATCTTCCTGGGGAATGCCATACCAGATTGCCACAGAGATGAACCACTGAGATACTGACAGGACCAATTTCAAAATCTCATCCTCAAGTGAATGGAAATTGAACAGAAATTTTAGGCAACTTCTCAGCTCCTGTATATATGTTTTTGAAATTGTCAGAGTCTAATATTTAAAAAAAAAATGAAGTTGAATGATAATTTTTACTAATAATCGCTTATGTTTCACATTGCATGATTTAGGCAAATATTTTTATTTTGAACTCTTATGGCATCAAATAATTTAATAAAAATATATTTTTTGCCTATTAGAGTATAATCAATGGTAATTCTCTTTCTATCTTTTTCCTTAAATTCCAAAGACATAAAGGAATATCTAACTTTTTAAAAGTGGGGATAGAGCATAACAAAAAAGGAAAAATATTTATATATAATAAATTTATTTAACATATTGTATTAAATTACTTAATATAATATATAATTTATATGCAACAAAATTTGTTTCTAATACAAGGCAGAACTAAAGTTAAAACTAAATTTTGACAATTCACACTGACCTTCTCTGGGGGGGTTTCTCATTTTTTCAAATGGAAATTAAAAATTTACTTTTTAGGGTTTTAGAAAGAACTAGAGATCGTTGAAAATAACATGTGTTGCACGGGTGCCTGGCATTTGCTAAATTCTCAGTCCATGAGAGTTTTACCCTGGTGGAGTCTGAATTATTTTTGCTTATTTGATTATCACTCTTCCGTCTGGTTGAGAAGGGGACTTTAGGTTTTGTGTCACTATCACATCGATTTCTCTATTCTTGGGTCCAAAAGCCATTTTTGTTACATGCTGAAGACCTTGTCTTTCTTGGGGAGAGTGAAAGGCAATGACAGTAATTTCTCAATGGAGAGAAACAGTGTGGCAATTGGCAGGTTATATTCTCAAAATTCTCTGTCTGCCGTTGCCACTCTTGGTGAAACAAATTGAAGTTTTCATTTTTGGCATATTCTGTAGTAAATCTCATTTGTTTTTTTAATGAGATAGATGGGAAGAAATAATGGCTTTTTCAAAATATCTAATTTGCGATTAAGGTTGGAGCACGATGATGAGACTAATTTTATTGTAGTTAGTATTTTCTGGGGCTTTGTGATTCTTTCCAACAAAGCTGAAAAGCTCTTAATTTTAGAGACAGGTGAGTATATTTAAGTATGTATTCAATCCAGAGGGGCTTAAAACTGATGTAGTTAGTACCTGTGGCTTCAGGAGTCCTACTCCTGTAAGATACTTTGATAATAAGAAGAAAGGAAGATTCGGTTCAAAAACCCTTTGAGGGTTCACTGATCACATGATATATGGCTCCTGACATTATTAAGAGTAAGCTATTTCATGAGTTTGATTTTAGAGAAGGGGAAGAGACCTAATCGAAGTTTTTAAGGATTAAATGTTGCCTCCCTCTTGGCAGTGTTAGGTAGTTTCCCCGTCTCCTTCATTTTTCCTCATTCTTGACTCAATGGTACCATAAAAATGGTACCATAAAAGCAAGAGCATGTCTATCTCAGCTGTTTTGATTTGTTTTGTTTTGTTTTCAGTCTATGGTCTAGCCTCCAAAATTTCTGGAGTGATTTTTTGTCTGTTTTGTGTTTGTTTTCTAAAATTTACTGATGAAGTATAGACATACTCAAACTTAAGTTGGTGGCAATTCAGAACATTGCATAGGATCCAATAGAAAGCCAAGAGTTTGTGTATGGAATACCACATTTCTACCCAAGAAAAGGAAAGTGTAGTTCCCAATCTTCACCTTAAGTTGGGGTACCTAGCTTAGTTCACACGAGTCATTTATGGATAAAATAGGAGATCACTAAAATATTTCAGATATTTTCCTGACCTGGGTCAAATATTTATCCTGGAAAATACTGTGTAGAACATAGTGAGGGGCTCGGGGTGGGAATATCTATGTAGAGACTGAGGAATATAGATGACTAGTGGCCATGGATGGCAATGTCAGATTTGGTGGCCCATGGTTCCTCTCTGGCATACATCTCATAGGTTGTCAAATGCTGTATTTGAAAAGAATGTTAAGAACTTTAGATTCAGTGGAACTTGTATTTTTTAAAAATCTATATAACATACAAGAGACTTTGAAGTTTTAGACTTAGATATTAATTGATTACAGTTCTAGATGAAATGAAGAAAGATATGCTAATTACATCTGAAGTTGCAAATGTGGAAACCTTCATGCAATGAAATTTAAAAATTTTATAGTGTTCCATTTAAAATAATAGGATACATCTGTTATTTTGTGGAAGAAAATTCAGATTAATATTTTGCTGTTACATATTCAATTTTCTGTGAAGTTAGTACTTTTATTTGCAAATGTTAAAAGATGGCATTAAAGGTAGTTTTTTTTTTTACTAAAAATATTGCTTTTATCATTGTTTTAATATTTAAATTGTATTATTTTTTATTTAAATTCTTATGTACATAATTATATTATTAATAAATGTCATTTTCTTTTGATGACAAACTTTCTCCCATCTTCTCAAATGCTATCTATTGTATATAAACAGATAACTTGAATTTTTTTAAAACTCTTTGTTTTAAATTGTTGATTAACACTAACTTAAAAATCTCATGTTAACTTCTGTTATTTAGGAAATAGTAACAACTGCTTTCTAAAACCAGTGGATTCATGGTTTAATTTTCTTACCTGATTTTGAGCTTTGGAGAATTCCTCAGGGTGGCTCAATTAATTTATAACAATGATGCTCAACATGTGCTGAGGAAATAATACAAAATATTCAAAACCTTTAGTAATTCAGACCTTTTCACCAGAGTTATTTGAAGTAGATATGAGCTTCTTTTGATGAAATCAAGAGTAATCAAAAGGACCTTAGTACTTTCATTTAATAGCCCATCAAATTAAAGATAAAAAAGTATTTCTCTCCAGCAAACAGGAATACAGTGGTAACCAAATGTAAGGGTTGGAGGAAGATGGGGTGTGGAAATAAGTTTACATTAATACTAAAATAGTTTTTAATTCAAAATAATAGATAGAAGCAAAAAAAATCAAATGAGCTAAAAGTTGATTTAAAATAATCCATGTGTTTGGGTATTAGGGTATTGTCCTATTTGGTATTAAAATTATAATGACAAAAAGATTTTAACTGATTTTTGAGGAAATTATTGGAATAGACATACAAATTAAATATTTTGCTTATGTGTATGCTTGGAAATGTGTTTATATTTCATGGTTGTTGTGACTATAATAGTGGGATGTAATACAGTTGACCCTTGAACAAGGCGGCTAGGGGAGCTGACCTCTGTTCAGTCAAAAGTTTGAGTATAACAACTCCCCCCAAATTTAACTATAGTAAGCTCTCCTCATCTACAGATTTCAATCAACTATGGACTGAAAACAGTATTTTCCTATTCAAGGTTGGGAATCTGTGGTTGGGAATGTGAAAATATTGTCTTTAATCCTAAATTGGTTGACCCTCTGGATGCAAAACTTGCAGATACAAAAGGCCAAAATTATTTATTGAAAAAAATATAGGTGGACTCTCGCCATTCAAACCTGTGTTGTTCAAGAGTCAACTCTAGTAGAGTATATTGTTTTGAAGTATAGAGTAAGTATATAATTTTAAAAGATCCTTATATTTGCATGGAAGTGAGAGAGGTTAACTAAAACTGAAGAAGAGAAAAGAGATCAAAATAGTGACAAAAAATTAATAGTTAATCAAAGCGATCTATTTTCCTGCCGTGTTATTATTTTTTAAAAATATAAAAAAGCAGAAACCAGACTGCTGTGGACTGTGGATTACAAAGCAGGTACAGAAGTATAGCTTAAAGTTTGTACCATTATTTCTAATCATTGAACTGTAAAGGAGAGATAAGAGCAGGACTGTTGATGGAAAGATAAATGTTGTCATTTCGTCTCAGTTTTTTTTTTTTTTAATATGGGAGAGATTAAGCATATTTATATGCTTTGGGGATTAACTCGATTGATTCTGTTTGTAGAAGAGATTGAACAATTTTGAGAGATTTTTGCATATGTGGTACAGAAGTTGTCAAAGATAAACTTGTAAAAGAATAAACTATCAGAAAGAAATAAAAGAAAGAATAGAAAGAAAGGGAGATTTTAGGGATGTTAATTTTAAAAGAATGATGAAAGATACTAGAAAAATAATACAGTGTTGACAAAAAGTTACAGTTAGTTTGGAAATATGAACATTATGGTTTGTTTCTTATAATGTAAATTATTATTCTTTGCAATCTTGAGATGGTGTTTATACTATTGCTAAAATAGTCAAGTTCATATTTACTATTCCTCTTTACATATTGGTAAACCTCAATAGCAGTTTTAATTTTTGCCTTTATCTTGGTTTGACCTACTAAGACTTTTCTCCTTTTCAATCAAACTTCACCTCTTTCATTTTTTGACCCCACTACTCTATACCTATATCTCACTCAAAATTTTCCAATAACTTCCTAATTGTCAAAAGGATCGACCTTTTGTCTGTGCTTCTCTTAATCAACAATTCTGTAGTAAGTGACATTTTTAGACATTTTATCATGCTTGACTATCTCTTTGTGTAACTTTTAAAGCACCACATTTTCTTTGTTTTCCGTCTACCTGTCTGACTTAATAATGATACTAAACATCATTCTTTGGCTTCTCTGTATTAATAATTCATATTCTTCATGGTTCTATCATTACTCTGTTTTAGAGATTTTATCTATTCTACTGCTGTAAACCATCAACTGCCATTTAAAAGCTCTAAATCTTTATGGTCAGCAACAATTTGTCAATTGTTTCTCAGGTCACTATCAGCATCTAAAACCGAATTCTTTACTTTCTCTCTCAAATCTTCATAATCTCTTCTATATTTGAGTTTGTGATATTAGAATATGGAATATGGAATATGGGCCTAAGGAGGATGATATTAGGCAAAGGAATAATTATGGATGAGACCTTTAGACACAATACTTAATTTAAAAGTCACACAGAGTGATCATTGTGAAAAAGGAAGAAGGGAGAAGATTAGTAACTCAGGAATGAGAGAAAATGAGAAAGGACGACCTCATTTTTTAGAAGTACTCTTCACATATGCTATTGGAAATTGTGACATAAGCAGAAGAGACTAATTAATGGCAGTGCCAATTAGCTAAATGTAAGATGTAGAAAACTGAGAAATGTTTTATGAAATCATATAATCACTTAAAATAAAAATGGAAAAAAAATGTGATTATCGTTGTGTTTGCTTTACAAGCCCAACTGAATGACTGCTAAGAGAATGGTGTTAAGTAACAATGCCATCTCTATTATCTGTCTGACCATGGGAGAGTAATAAGATGTGAGACGTCCTTTCTCTCTCTCTCTCTCCCCCACCCCACAGAATCTAGAGTGTGTGAGGGATTCTGGGCAGAGTGGTTTACTGATCTCTTTACCAGGGCTTCTACGAAGGGTCCGGCAAGAATCCCTCTCTTCCATACTACTTATCCCAGATCTATGACCTGAACCAAGAACATAAGTTACCTTGACCACTGTAGAAGAGTGACAAATTTTACTAGCAACTTGACCCCAGAGAATAATTGGATCAGATATTTGAGGGATTTGACAAAGTACAAAGCTATTACTTATAGTTCTTAGAGGAGAGAAAACTCGTGATACCAAACCAATTACTGGCAAATAACAGTGTGTCCTTCAAGAGAGTTCCTGTTACTGGAAAAAGCTTCTTCATCAAAAACATTTTGCATCTAAGTCCTCACTCTTACAAAGTCCTCCATGATTTGGCCTCAGAGCCCCTCATCTCAAGCCTCTCTCAATTCTGAGTAATGTGTGGTCCATGGTGATTAAGAGAGTATCTTCTATTTAAAAATTATCTTAGTTCACCTAGATAACCTAAATATAAACTTTGGTGTCATCTAAACTCCTCTCCTTCACCCCCACGTTCAGTTAATCCCTAAGTCTTGTGTAACAAGCCCTCAAGTAGGCCTCTCCTCTCATTTCTATTCCTGGGACTCTACAGTATCTCTCCTGTGTCTGGAGATATACGGTGAGTTGAGAAAGTGGTACCAGTGTTAAGGTTTGCAGTAAACTATAAACTACATGGACTGCATTTTAATGTAGTTATTTCCTAAACACTGCAGGCAGTCTCTTACAGACATGCCTTTGAACACACTATTTCCTCTCACTGGAATGTCCTTTCTTTTTTGTTCTTACCATATGCATCTTTATAAGCTGCATTAAATGCCACTGACTTTGTGAAAACTGTTAGAACCCTCCAGGCAAATTTTGTCATGTTCTGCTTTCTCCTCTTATAGCACTTTTCACTTTCTTCTGTTAGAATACCTATTCTGTTCAACTATAATTGTTTTGTTTTGTTTTGTTTTGTTTTGTTTGCTCTTTCTTTTAATAAATTGGACAGATCCAGTAGGCTGTAAGCTCCTAGATGGTACAGTACACAGCATTAATCCTCATGTCCTCAGCACATAGCCTTGTGTCTGATCTATAGCAGTTGCTCAATAAATACATGCTTGAAAGTCTGTATATGAGATGAAAGGCTGAAAATACTCCTGATTGTTGTCATTAGAGAATAATTTATTTGTGTTCTCTCTCCAGCAGAATATAGAGAGAATTCAGTTTAACTTTCAAAAGTATACTCTAACAAGATAAAAAAAAAAAAAAGTCTCTCTTTTGCCCTTTTAGGCTGAACTCTTGAACCCTAAGCCAGCTTACTCAAATTAAGGGACTTGATGTCATTAGTGTTAGGAAAGATTTTATGTAATGGGATTTGCTTTACTGCAAGCAGATTTGGATGAATATGAGTCTCATGCAATATTTTAACATTTTAATTTATTGCTGACTCTACAGGGCAAAGGGAATCATAACCCTTAGTCCAATTTCAGGATGATGAATTGAGGCTTTTTCCAATGAGGCTGAGGATAAAATGTGTCTTGCTTCAAATATAGTATTGCAAACTGTGTTTATATTTAAAGTAAATTCAGTGCCATGATA
Source organism: Pteropus medius (assembly GCF_902729225.1). Classification (NCBI taxonomy): domain Eukaryota; kingdom Metazoa; phylum Chordata; class Mammalia; order Chiroptera; family Pteropodidae; genus Pteropus; species Pteropus medius. The sequence goes on from NW_024354911.1 coordinate 9,263,820, forward strand.
GTTGATATTTCGTTAAAAAATGAGGTTGGTGTCATTATAGTGATGTCTGATAAAATAAATTATAAATTAATTATTAAGCACCTACTCTGTGCTCCAAATTATGTGATATGGGATAGATGCCAAAAATGATGCTCCTCCTGGCAAAGAGGTACCAATTTCATGTTATGATGTTAAGGGAAAGGAGACTCGCTGGGAGGTATGCATCTGCTGAAGAAAAGAAAAGGAAATTTTTGCTAAGTAATTCAAGAAGGTGTCAGAAACATTGGTCCATATAGCAGTCTTGTAATTAGAGATGAGGAAGCATCATGAGCAAAGACGCTCAGAATTCGGTGCTTTTTACCTTCCCACTGATGTTGGGGTGATGTTACAGAGAACTGGGATTTCAAGTTGAATAGCAGTAGGACCTTTTACAGCTGCAATCTCCAACCATTTTGGCACCAGGGACCGGTGCTCCTATGAGAATCTAATGCCTGATGATCTGAGGCAGAGCTGAGGAGATGATGCTAGAGTTGGGGAGGGGCTCCAAATAAAGATGAAGCTTCTCTCAGGGTGCCACTCACCTCCTGCTGTGCGTCCCAGTTATTAACAGGCCATGGACCAGTACTGGTCTGGCCTAGGGGTTGGGGACCCCTAGTTTACTGGGTACCTAGATGCCGTATAGAGGAATTAAGACTCTGTGAAATGTAACTGGGACACATTATAGATTCTAAGGCAAGAAAATGACATGATGAAATAGGAATTTCAAAATATTATTTTGGCAGTTGTAAGATTTCATGGATATGGCAGGGCTTGGAGTCAGGATGGTGAATACAACTGTATATCAGTTAAGCTTCTGGCAATTATACTATTTATATCATATACGTTATGGTGCTTCAACTAGTTCATAAACAGTTTCTCAGTCTTTTTTTTTTATTCCTACAGTCTAGTCTTGGTTAGTCTGGGTGTTATTTAGAACCCTAATTTAACTACGTCAGACATAGTTTCAATGGCATGAGGTAGTGAAAAGAAAAGAGAGCCCCTGATTCTGTTCTCATTTAGGCCACAACTAGCTGCAGACTCGTGGCTAGGTCACTTGATTTTGTGGGGGCAGAAAAATTACTTTTCCTCCTACCTTACCAAATTCTTCTGGCTGAATTAATGATCAAATTAACATGAGACAAATTAACAGGAAAAAATAGCCAAACTTATCTATGTACACATGAGGGTTTCATAAGAATATGAGACCCAGAGGACAGATGTGGAGTTAAGGTTTATAGCCATCTTGAGCTAACGAAAAGTGGGGGTTGTGGTTTGGGACTTCAAAGAGAAGGAAGGCAATTCACATGGAGGTGGAAAAGCAAATGTTTGGTAAACAAATATTTCCTGGGTCATCTTTAACAATGGGACACAGAGAGGACTTTGATCAAAAGGACCTTGCTGGGTTCCGCCCTGTCTATTGCACACTAGTTCACATTAAACCATAGTTATCTATGATGATGGCTCACTTCCTGGAGCAGGTCTTCTATCTAAATTCCTTTAGGTAGTTAGAAGGAAGGTCAAAGGTTCTTTCTGAGTCTTTATTTCTTAAAAATAACCAGCTTAAAATAATCAATATCCCAAAAGGCATATTTTGGGTGGCAAACCCTGCTTCCCCTCAATGTCCTTACACTTTACTTCCCTAATTTGGAAATAAGAACATTGACTCAGATGAGTTCTAAGACCTTTTAGGTTGAGCTTTCTGCCCACTAAAAGAGTTAATGGAAGCTTCTAAAATGTTCATCATATCTTTGAGCAGCTGAAGTATTGAGCATATATGTATTTATTTTTTACTTACTTTTCAGTTACTGTTGACATACAATACAATATTAGTTCGAGGTATACAGCATAGTGATTAGACATTTATATACCTTGGGAACTGATCACCCCGGTGAGTCTAGTATCCATCTGGCACCACACGTAGTTATTACAGTATTATTGACTGTAGTCCCTATGTTGTACTTTATATCTCTGAGACTATTTTTATAGCTGGCAATTTGTACTTCTTAATTCCTTACATCTTTTTTACCCATCCCCCAACCTGAAGTACTGAGCATATATTTTAAAGCATACTAGGAAAAATACATCTTCAACACTTATAATTTGGTAGAATTTTCTACCATCCCATAAAATAGGTGTTAGGTTCATGATGATTACACTATATAGGCTATTATTTTTTTCCAAGAATGTGTTAAAATATAGAAGAAAATAGCAGAAAATTAACCCTTGTAAATGAACACAATGTGCTGACTGTATAATTTAAATGTTTTAAATAAAGCTACTTATTTGCATAATGATGCTTTGAAAGATATATCTTAAAAATAGCAATACTATTCATTGACTTGAAATTAAAACAAAAATAACAAGTGTAAATTAGTCTGGGAAGGATGTCATGTTACTATATAATTAGATGTATTAATAAACTTGGGGTCTATCACTTATTAAGCTAAATTTGGCACAGAAGTATATTTTAGGGTAATGAAACTATTTTCTATTTATATTTTGCAAGTGTTTATTGATTATCATCACTTTGGTAACCTTTATAATATGAATATGGTTATATAAGAGAGATGTTTAAAAATAAATAATTCTCTAGTGTTAGTTGTCTTAACTGAAGTTTAAATTTGATCACTGTAGGAAATGATTTGTAGGAAACATTGTGTGAAATATAACAGAACACCCGAACATTACAGATAAAAATTCCTAATGTCATAAGACTAAGCAAATTATTACAATGTCTAGACAGAGTCCAAAGACATGGTAGAAAATGAATAATTAATTGTATTTTTAGATCAAACAACACATTTGATTTGTTTAAGCATCATTTAATTTTTCAAACCAACAAAATGATGCATAGCATAAAGTTTAGTTACTTGAAACAAAAATAAAAGAAAAAGGACTTTTTATCCTTTGGAGTATTTTCCCTTAGTCTATAAATGTTTATAAGACCCAGAAAATTATTTCTGATAATCTGGTCTAAGTAGCACTGTTATGTTATTTTCTGAGATGTTCAGTAAAAATGCAAATTCCTGGGATTTTATGCCCACATAACAGGTCTGTGTGTATATCTATGAATCTGTATTTTAAACAAGTTCTTGGGGGAGTGTATTGTATATATTAAATGTAAGACCTACTCTTCTAAAAATAATCTTTATTCTTGCCCTACCGTTGGATGTTTTTACATGTCACTTGATGCTGGATATTGGAGAGCGGAATCCTGAATTTGAAGGTTGAAAGACAAGACTCTGCTTGAGTATCCAGAAAAAAATCGAAATAACCAGTTTTTTGTTACCCATAAGTAGGCTTTTCTATTCAGTTTCTCTTTGAAATTGAAAAGGATAATAAAATATGTCCCTTTCTATAATCAAACTCTATGAGTGTTCCATACATTTGTATTATATAAACCAAAATATTAGATAATAAAGTTTTTTTTTTAATTTTCAAAACAGATTTTCCTAGAAAGATTTTTTTCCATAAGACATAATCATTTTATTTCCTCTGTAGGATCATCAAGTTTATCATCAAATTCTATAAAATTCATGATCTTTTTAAAATTATATTAAAAAACCTAAATATGTTTACATTAATTTTTTAGGAACCACAGCCTCTACTAATAAAACTGCGGTTTAGGTTGAAATTATTACCAGAAATTTTTTCAGAGTACTACTGTCTTTTACGTGGAGATATATATAGCATTTTCACTTGCCTTTAATTAAGATAACTCTTTTCCTCTACTCCTAAACGTATTACAGACAAAAATATTAAATTCACAAATGGGGATGATCTTAAATTTGAAGCTAGTTACTAACAGTAATCTCTTTGGTGACAGGAAGCATATCTCCTTATGTAAGTTTGTTATGACCCAAAGAGTTTTTTGCATATAGTGGGTTTCCAGTGACTTGTGAATCAATGTGTGCTAGTCAAATATTACGGGCTTGTGTGGTACTGAAGCAGAAGAAAATTAGTATATTGGTCAGTTTCATGAGAATTAGTCTCTCGTAAATCAGAATTTTACATTTAGGAATCAAGGATTTATTGACTTCTGTGGCTTAATTTAATGATCATCTTTCACTCATGTCAGTTCAGGAGTCTGTTGAAAATTAAGTTGGTGTTCAATTCCTGATAATCAAATCTTCTCATTACTTAGCTTCTTATTTGCACCATGGGGCTTATAAAATTAATAGAAAAATATTTGTCTTCAAATTTCTTTGTTCTTACCAATGATCTTTATTTTTTTCCACTACTAGTTTTTAGACAATATCCTTTACTATATTAAAATTTGCATTTCAAAAAAGAAGGGATCTCTCATGCTTTGACAATCAAATTTTATCATGTGGTTTTGTAATGATGGTGAATTTCTGAATCAACAGTTTTCTCTCACTAGCCTGTTCCCTGCTGCCATTTTCAGGATGTATCCATGACTGTTAAATTCAAAACTTTCTATCCAGCAAAATATTTAATCCCTAGGGGATTCTCAGAGCGCTAAAATTGATGGATCTGACTATGGTTAAGTCTAATAAGAATTGCTCTTACAATGAGGATGATTCATGGGAAGATAGTGTACTTATGCTTTTTTCTGTATCTTGTCTTTCTTCCTGACTCAACAGCTCCCCCCACGGTTCGTATTGTGCATTCAGGCTTGGCCTGTAACATCGAGGAGGAGCGCTACTCCGAAAGAGTCTACACTATACGCGAAGGAGAAACTCTAGAATTGACCTGTCTGGTCACTGGACATCCACGTCCACAGGTGAGCCCCGAACCGTGACGTTGGGGAAAACTCTCTTTGAAGTCAAAAGTGTATATTTTACAAGATTTAGCTAAAAATATTTGTGTGTATAAAATTCAAGTACATGTGTGTCATAATACAGCATAAGAGTGGTGGTTGCTGAACATTCAAGTCTGAAGTATTCATGTGGATAAGATAAAAAAAGAAATTTTTGTTTTGGTATTGTGAGACATTTGGAAGACACTTCTAAGGAAGCTGTTAAAAAGACAGCTACAAAAATATCTTAGTAAGATAACAATTTATGTGGCAATGAGTTTATTTTAGAATGTGAAACATGATTTCATGATGACATAATTGCAGCCGAGGAAGCATTTGTTCTGAAAAATGTGGTGCACGAGGTCACATGTACTTTCCTACACCTAGTTATTATATTCATAGACAACTCTGAAAAACAAATGTTTGCAGGTGTTCTATGCATTCAGACTCTCAGAGTCATGCACTACAGCTTTCATAAGCTAATTTAGTAGCAGGAACAGATATTAAGACTGTCAAAGGGCACAAAATTTATAAACAATGAGCAAAGAAGAAGCTTGTAGGAGTGAAAGAAAGGGTTAGATATAAGATAATATACTTAGGCTATGTATCTATAATGTAAAAATTTAATTCAGATACAGAATATTCAGGGTGTTTCACTCATTAATTGCCAATTCTTACTGTCATATATTTAACCTGACTAGTTCAAAATATACATTGGTAATCAATACAAATGCTATGATGGAAAAGTATCATTTGGTAGACAAAGTTACATATTTAACACGTATTTATGTTACAGGGAAAAAAAATCCAGCTAATACAACTATATAGGGGAAAGTAAAGAGCAATGTGATTTCCTGAACTCATCATTTTAACCTTGAGTTCTGTCCTTGCCTTCCTTAACTCTTAATACTCAAGGATATTTTGACTACCATTTCGACCTTGCAGAAAAATAAAAATAAGCATGTACTCTTCTCAGAATGAAGCAATAGATTGATAGACGAGCCTATACCTAAAACTAAAATGGTAAAATGTGTTTTATAAAGCTAATACTGTTGGTAAAATGGAAAACAGTAAAAATAATCTAGAAAACGTAATTATTAAAAATTATTAAAAATATTGAGGTTCACAATAGCTAAAATTTCAATTTATATCATTTGCTATCCACTGAAAATTGATTAAAGAACAAAATTGTTTTAATAAAACTGAGTTCTACAAAATTTTATCCAATATAATTAGACTAGGTAGAAAAAAATGACTATAAAACTAAATGTATAGTTTAAAAGCAATAATTGTTAAAACTTGATATAGACAAAGAAACTGATATTTAAACATTTTTATTTTATAGTTTATGGAGAAAACAATGTAGTCCAGTGAAAATACTTTTGCTAAAATTAAAAAATTATAGCATTAACTCAAAATATTATGTCAAAGAAAATTTAATGTTGTTATGATTTCATTATATTTTTGTATTTATTACATAGAATAAGAATTCCAGAATCAAAAAGTTGGGATCAAAACAAGAAAGTCTAAATAAACCTAAAAGAAGCCACAAATTGCTTTATGGGAGTTAGTCTATGGCAAGAGAAGACTCATTGATATCTCATTATTCCCACACTGACTGTGCCCAATTCTGCGCCTTCTCCTAAATTTTACTTAAAAAAATGCAACTTCTTATATCTGTTTTAAAGTCATCCCAGCAATTCTGCTCCCTTTATCTCTATCCTTATCTTCCCTTAATATTAGAATTTTTTTATTTTTATTTTCTCCATACATCTTTGATCTCTAGCCATCCTCAAATAAGTTCTGATACAAAGGAATAGATTATTGCCTTATATATTTTTTCCAAGTAGTTTTATTTTTGGAAACATTTCAATGTGTTCTGATCTTAAGAAAAATGTATTGTTTCGATATTGTTATTTCTTCATTCCTAGAAATAGATCACGTGTTTGCAGGTGAATCAGTTTCGGCTCATATAGCTTTTTTGAAAAATTAACTGGGGCTCTTCTTTGTCAACAAACTGTATAAGGAAGGCTGACAGAACAGCTGGGCCTTGGCATCCTGACCAAACACCGAAGGACATGCTGTTGGCAGCTGGTCCTGAGCATGATTTTTCCTGGCTGATACCATGAAGCTGGAAAGATTTTTTCCAGCTTTGTCTAATCTGAATATAATAATAGTTGGAAGCTCAGTGGAAGAGAATGCCTCATTCACTCCGGGAGATTTATTAATCTTTTGCATATTCCTGTGATAATGAAAGTCAGGAGGATTTCCATTTTCAGAAATACTCTAAGGCAACATTTTTAAAATAAAAATTTAAAAATTTTATTTAAAATATATATTGTTTGGCAATGTGTAGTGGCCTGACAATACTGATGTATCCAAGGGAATTAAAATAAGTGAAGGAGATGTCACTATAATGCAGTGTTGAGAGCATGACACTGGAACCGGAATGCCTGGATAGAACCCTGGATCCACCAGGACTACTACTGTGTCTTTGGGGAAGGTCCTTTACCTCTCTGCTCTCTGTGCCTCAGCTTTCCTACCTATGTGATGGGGATGATTCATCATCTCTATATCATAGACTCTTGTTGAGAGTTAAATGTGTATTAGAACTATATTTATACATATATTATGTATGTACACATACATTTATACATTCTTGGCACATAATAAGCATTATATTAACACATAATAAAACATGTTGGCTTTTTATTATTTTTAAGTAATTTCTGCTTAGACTAAATTTTAGAGTTGAATGTGTAGGTATGAAAATAAGGAGATTCAAAAAATAGTTCTAAGCATTCTTATAGCCTACTTTAAATTAGATTCATTTAAATAAATTTCAATATTTTTGTATTTTAATGCTTTGAAGAGCCTTTATATCTCTGTTAATTAGATTTTTTCACTTGCAAGGACTAGAACTATGTTCAGATTGCCCATTTAATGAGAATTTATTATAAAAGTACATGGGGATGTAAGAAAGAAAGGAGATAACGGTTTGCCAGTAAATCTACCAATCTAACATTAGACGTCTATAATTTCAGGATTCGGTTACTCATTTTTCTTTTCATTTTCTACCTTCCTCTCTCTCTCCCTCTCTCCCTTCCTCTTTTCTCTCTCTGGCTCGATATTATCATACCAATAACAAATAAATTATAATATAGTCCTCTTATAAATGATTTTAAACAGTAAGGCATTTAACATGAATGTTTCCCTTCATTCTCTCACCCACCTCCCAGAGATAAATATTAAATAGTTTGAAATATTACTTTCTAGTCCTGTTCAGTGCATCTTCATAAATTTAATTATATATGTTCATGTTTCATTTTCATTAAAAAAAAAAGACCATGAGAAGTATAGATTCAGCCTAGTGGTTTTCATTGTGTGATCCCTGTGGGGACTTTTTACATTCTATATAATTAAATTTAATATCTATTAAATATGTTACACATTTTACCTTTCAGTGTGTTGTCTTTTAATATTGTGTGTGTTATTTTTATTTAGAGGTTTTTGTTTTTAAAAGAGGAGTTATTTTATCTTTTTATTTGCGGCTTCTAAATTTTGTACCTCCGCCTTTTTCATATCAATACATCTTACATTGTATGCTTGTTTTCTAATAGCTTATAGTTATCTATATATTTGATGATTGGGCACCGGTTTTGTCCATCAGATGAAATATTAGTCTAGTGTTTTATCTTCTCATTTTTTCACTCTGTCCTAATCTATCAAGATAGTCGACATTACACTTGATAGCTTTAAAAAGGTATTTTTTTCCTTTTTTTTGAACTTGAGGTATAATTGACATATGACATTATTTTAGTTTCAAGTGTACAACATACTGATTCGATATTTGTGTATATGGCAAAGTAATTATCACCGTAAGTCTAGTTAACATTTTTCAGCATACATAGTTACAAATTATTTCTCTTTTGATGAGAAAACTTTTAAAACTTTAATATTTTAAAATTTTATCACTAGCAAAATTGCATTATTCTATACTATCATTCTAGTTATGCCTTTTTTTACCATGTTATGCTTTTTAATTTCTATAAGTTTACAATATATTTTGATATATAGGAAATCAAGTCGGTCTTTTCTCATTGTTTTTCAGTATTTCCTTAATTAGCCTCAAAATTTTTTCCCTTCTTTATGAATTTGAAAATGAGCTTTTTATATCCTCCACCTAAATAAATGTTAGGATTTTAATTACATTACATTGTTCTTAAAATGAGACTATGGGGTAGAAATAATGGCAGACTTTTACAAAGAACTTATCAGTAGGCACTTTGATTATTTCAGACTACTCAGACAGGAAGCCAGCTTTATTGTAATCACTAGAATATGAGGATCTTTGAATTTATATTAATAGCAAACATGGGTATGCATATTTGGAAGGCCTTCTCTTTTCAAAAATAAAATAAAACAAAGATAAAAATTTGTGCATCAACCAAAACAGCTCTACCTTTATGTGTTGGCTTTATTAATAAGATTTCATCTGAATAATATTTTTCATCACCAAAATATTTTGGAGATCAGCTTTTAAAAAATAATTGTGTATATTTAAAACACTAATCTATGAAGCATTAAAACTGTCTACTAGTTTATTACGGCTCATCCCTAGGGAGTGTTTGCTTTTTGGCTAAAAAACATAAGGCAATACCATTTTTCAATTTTATAATGGGATTATATTCAGTCATTTGATTACTATATAAATATATTCTTGACAGTCAAGACTGTGCAGAGTTATTGATGTTTTTATTCTCATGAATTTTCTATGTAGATTCATTCTTACCATAATGAAAATCTTAGCAAACTTTGGTAACAGGTTCTTCAGTTTGAAACCATTATTGCTATGTGTGTGTTGTCCTTTCCAAATATTTTGTGTGTCTTGGTTCATAGTTCCTTATTTTTATTCAGTATTAAATTTTTAAAAATAATATTAATGCATGAACATGAAAAATAGAGATATTAGATTTTTGGATTTATGTTCAGTTAAGTGGGCAGAATTGGTACCTGCTATCTAATCAGAAATGATCACATATTATATGTATTTCTGCTCATAGTTTATAGAATTAAACATATTTTACTTTTTTAAAATCTGTGATTAATCCATCTAGCCTGGATCTGTCTGCAGCATCATGTGAGAGACTCTCCAACTAAAACAACTAATATTTTTCTAATGATTCTTTGGGTAGAAATGAGAAAGGGTTTATGACAGGCATTCAGAAATTTATTAATCACAAATTCCATATCAATAACTACCTTTACAGTCTCTCCATCCCACACATATATACACACTCTGTCTCATCCTCTGGCAATATCCACCTTTATTATATTCATGATTACATGGATAAATATATTCACCATAGCTTGCTTAGGAAGAAGCACTTACAGTCTTTCTGGTGGTCGCTGTCATATTTTCAAATAGCTTTATTTTTATTGAATTTTATATAGAATATGGAAAACTTTTTTGGTTCAAAGCTTTAATATACTCTAAAACTTCTCATATGTCTTGCTTCCAGTATCCCCATTTTATCCCCATTTTTTTTTTATTTAATGAAAATCCTCATGACTATAGAGAATTGTTTTTGTTCCTCAGAAGATCTGAATCAATTTATAGTTATTTCAGAGTTCATCTTTTTTTTTTAATTCCACGGACACTCATGCTTAGAAGAAACATACACATGAGACACTTGCTCAAAAAATGTTAATATACTTAATGAGATAATACATGTAGATCATTTAGCAGAGTACCAAGCAAAAAGTAAATACTGAGTAAAATATCATATTTTTTTATTGAGTTGTTGATAAATAATAATAATTTTGTCTATAAACTTAATAAGCCTAAGCTATTGCTGTCATCACTACACAATTGCAGGTAACACAGTATAGTGGGTGGAGTATTCCTGCTCCTCCCATTGAAGTTAGTCTTGGTCATATGCCTGACTTTAACTAATGGATTTTTAGCTAGCTATAATATGTATGGGTCTGGATTTTGATAGTGTTGGGTCAGGGAGAATTTAAAGTGGAAGCATTCTTCCATGACTTGGGATTAATTATCTTTAAGAATATTCTGTTATGATGGCTTTTTGAAATTTAGACACCCAACATGATGACTTACAGTAAATGAGATAGAAATACAGGAACTGCTTCTGCAGAACATTGAATAAGGGCTCAGAAGGCTCAGGGAGATGGGAATGTTATCATAGATTTATTACATGAGATTTATTTTTAGAGAGTTCCGAAAGGACAATCTTGTTACCATGAAAAATGCACTGGTCAAATGGGCACTGGCATCTTTGAGAAGCTCAAAGGTGGCTGTCCTCTGCAGACTGGGGTTGCAATAGAGGATGCTGCCATGGAACAAGAATCTTTAAAATCAACAGGCTGATAGGATTCTGAAATGGCAGAGACTAGGTGGTAACACTTTGCCAACAAAGTCAATGTAGATATAAAGACTGTAATGAGTAGTAATGGTAGAGTAACAACCAAGTTGCCTTTCTTTATCTACAAGGCTTTACGGTGATAGATAATAGATTATGGTGTCTTTAGAGGTAAAATATAGAGGTAACTGTCTAGAGTGGCACTTGACTCATATAAATGGGCAAAAATGACACCCAGTGAAGAGGAGATTGACATTTTACACTATAATAAAAAAAAATTGCAATTACTCCTCCAGGTTCCAAATCTAAACTAGTTCACAGAGCCAACATTCATTGTTTGAAAGGGAAGCCAGGTTCCTTTGAGGAAGGACCTAGCAAAAGCACTAGAAGCTTACACCAAAAATATAATCTGAATCCTTCTCCAAAGGAATTTGTGGCCGTTTGTCATAGTAATTTGAGATGGAGGAAAAGGAATGCCAAGACTTTTAGTGGGCCATTGAAGGTACAAAGTTTGAGCTGGCACTGAAATCAATGGACTTGTAATGCTAACATGGTTAGACCTGGGGCTTATAAAAGCCAAATGATAAATAGAGTCCCAGCGCAGATAAGTGGGCCTATGGTTATTTCTCCAGACTCCCATGTGAATAATTGGGACGGACATACTTAGCAGCTGGCAGGATTTTTACATTGTTTATCTGACTTGTGGAGTAAGTCAGAGTCATTATGGTAGGAAGAACCAGTGGAATCTTATAAAACTGTCCCTCTCAAACCAAAATATTAAATCAGAAGTAATACTGCATCCCAGGAGAAATTTCAGAGATTAGGTACTACCATCAAAGACTTGACAATGACAGAGCAGTAGTCTCGATCATGCCCCAATATTGTTCACACATACCTAAAAATTCAGCTGTATTATGGCAGATGATGGTAGACTGTGATAAAATATTGAATCAATGCTGCTGCTGGGTCGGATGTGGTTGGTGTCTTCATTGAAACAAGTCAACACACTTCTGACACTGTTAGGCAGCTAGACATCCGGCATATAAATTCTTTTCAATTTTCATCAAGAAGAAGAATTTAAAGTTTACTTTTATATGGAATGGACAGCAATACACATGTACTTCTTCATCCTGGGTCAGGATTAACTCTTTCATACTCTGCAGCACTGTAGTGCACAGGAAAACTGATTGTCTCGGTAATCTACAGAACATTGTATTCATTTATTTTATTGATTACGTCATGTCATTTTGACCTTTTGAAAAGGCAGTAGCAAGTACTCTGAATGCCACAGTGAGATAAATACCTGCCAAAGGATGAGAAATAAAGTACTCCACATTTTAACGGTCTGTCAAATTGGTGAAGATTTTTGGAGTTCGATGTTCTGGGACATCCTAGGACATTCCATCTAAGATTATAAAAAAGTTGTTGCTCCTTAAAGCTCTACAACTAAGAAAGAGTTCCAGCATATAGTAGGTTATTTTGAATTTTAGGAGCTGCATATACTACATTTGGAAATGTTCCAAGACATTTTATCACATAGCTTTAAAGGCTGTCAGTTTCAAGTAGGGCTCAGAGCAAGAGAGGGTTCTACGGCAAGTCCAGATTTTAACTCAAACTGCTTTCTTACTTAAGCAATAAGATCTAGCATATTTGGTGTTGGATAAGAATGCTGTGTGAGTTTTTTGTTAAGTACTAAGAGGGTCACAGCAAAAACTTTAGATTCTGGAGGAAGACTAAACTTTCTACTGCAGGGTACTAATTGCTCTCTGAAAACAGCTGCTTGGTCAATAGAGAGTAGAATTCAGTTGATATATGCCTTTTTGGTTAGGCAATATGTGATACATTCTACATGGCTCCTCGAACAGTTCTAATAGAATGAAGCTCCAGTCATTTTCAGTAGTGGCTAGTACAATAACACCTTATTGTATAGGCTTTTTTAACTAATTTTTTTTTTTATTTTTCAGTTATAGTTGAGATACAATATTATATTAGTTTCAGGTATACAGCACAGTGATTAGAGATCTGTATAGCTCACAAAGTGATCACCCCAATTAATCTAGTACCTCTCTTCCTCATACATGTTTGTTACAATGTTATTGATTATATTCCTTGTACTGTACTTTGTATCATCATGACTATTTTGTAACTACCCATTTGTACTTCTTAATCCTTTTCCTCATTTTCAACAACCACCCCAACTTCGCTCCCATCTGGTGACTCTCAAAATGTCCTCTGTGTCTATGAGTTTGTTTCTATTTTTGTTGTTGTCGTTATTCTCTAGATTCCACATGTATATAAATTGTATGGCTTTTGTCATTCTCTTTGACTTACTCCATTCAGCACAATAACCTCTAGGTCCATCAAGGTGATCTCTTTTTCCATTCCTTTACTTTTACTCTGTATGTGTCTATTAATCTGAAGTGAGCCTCTTGTAGGCAGTATACGTAAGGGTCTTCTTTTCTTATCCATTCAGCCACCCTATATTTTGATTAAAGCACTTAATTCTTTTTTTATTTAAATAACTTGTTGATAGATATGTAGTTATTACCATTCTTTATTCATGTTTTTGATAACATGTGTTCTTCTTCTTAAAGAGGTCTCTCTGACATTTCCTGTAATACTGGCTTTGTGGCGATGAACTCTTTTAGCTCTTTCCTGTTTGGGAAGTTCTTTATTTGTCCTTCATCTCTGAAAGATAGTTTTGCTGGATAAAGAAATTTTGGTTGTAGATCGTGGGTTTTCATCACTTTGAATATGTTGTGCTAAGCCCTTCTGTCCTGCAAAATTTCTTTTGAGGAATCAGCTGCCAGTCTTATGGGTGCTCCCTTGTAGGTAACTAACTTCTTTTCTTTTGTTGCTTTTAATATTCTCTCTTTGTATTTAACCTTTGGCATTTTAATTATGATATGTCTTGGTGTGGGCCTCTTTGGGTTCCTCTTTTTTGGAACTCTCTGAACTTGCCGAGGTTGTATGTCTATTTCCTTCACCAGGTTATGGAAGTTTTCCATCGTTATTTCTTCAAATAGATTTTCAACTTTTTGCTCTCCCTCTTCTCCTTCAGGTACTCCTATGATATGAATGTTGTTATGCTTAATGTTGTCCCATAGTCTCTTCAAATTATCTTCATTTTTTTTAATTCTTTTTCTTGTTGCTGTTCTGTTTGGGTGTCTTTCGCTATCCCATCCTCTATATTGGTGATTTGATCCTTTTCTTCATCCACTCTGTTGATTCCCTCTAATGTACTCTTCATTTCAGATATTGTATTATTCATTTCTGATTGGTTCTCTATTATAATTTCCATCTCCATTTGTATGTTTTTTCTCTTGTCGAAGTTCTCACTGAATTTATATATTCTTCCCCTAAGTTCCTTAAGCATCCTTACAACCAGTGTTTTAAACTCTGCATCTGGTAGATTGCTTGACTCCACTTTGTTTAGATTTTTTCTGGAGCTCTGTTCTGTTCTTTCATGTGGGACATGCTCCTTTGTCTCCCCATTTTGGCTGCCTTTCTGTGTCTGTTTCTATGTACTATCTAAAGCTCCCAAGTCTCCTAGTCTCAGTAACGTGGCTTTGTGAGGCCCAGAGTCACAGTCCTGAAGAGGGATCCAGCTGCAAGCCAAGTTTTGCCACAGCCTGTGCCCTTCCGGGCCACTTGATAAGAGTCAGCAAGCAATCCACTGATGGCTGTCACCTGTGCTGTGCTTGTAGTTGCCTCAAGAGGCCATACCAGAATCTGAGGTCAGCTGCTGCCAGTGTGGGGCTTGGAGCTGCTCAGCAAGGGGCACAGGGCAAACCGAGGACACCACTGGATATGGCTTGGGTAGGGCCACAAGTTGGGAGAGATAGTGTTTCAGGGAATCCTCTGGGCAGAGTGACTTCTGTTATCCAGTTTGATGATGTCTCAGCTATGGCAGTACCTGTGTCTACACTCTGGAAATGGGGAGGGCTCAACCAAGGATCAGTGGATACTGCTAGCACTTCTGCCCAGGAGAAACAGCCCCTCTGGCATTGGTCCCGAGGCCCTATAACTCAGTGTCCCTCTGTATGTTTCCAATACCACCACCCCCTACCCCTGCCCCGAGTAGCCACCCTAGCGCTGGAGCTTGGGGCAAGTGAGTCCATCACCATGATAGTCTGGTCCTGGTCATGGCCCCTTTAAGAGGAATGTCTGCACCTGCTGCCTGCAGCTGCTGTAGCCTGTGTCTGGCTTAGCCCATGTGGTACTGGGCAGCCTCTTGTCTCCACCTATCCTGCCATTCCAAGGTGGTTTCTTAATTCTCTCCCTAGTTTTAAAGCTTCCATTCATTGAGACCCCAGGTGATTCAGCTTGCTGTTTGCTCCATGGATTTGTCACAATTTTGATGTGGTGGCAAGAGGAGATTTACAAAGCCTCTGTCCTCTACTTCATCTTGATCCTGTTCCTGTTGTGTTGATCTTTCCTCCTTTTCGGTGTCACTTTGCACAATCCCAAGCTCTCTTTTCCTGGGATTAATTCTGAAAATAAGCTATCTACTTGTAATTTTTTGCCTCAGACTTTCTTTCCCGGGGAAATTCTAGGATAAGATAATACCTGAACTCAGACCTAATGAGAAGCACATTTATACACCTACCCAGTTTCTTCTTCTTCACTGCTGACCTATGTTGCTTAACTATGAATCAGAATTATTGTTCTTATAACATCCCAGAAGACTGCTAAAGGAAAACAAGTCATTAGCCAAGGTATGATGTTCACTCAAACTTTGCCTTTATTTCTGGACCTTTATGTAATATAATTAGCATAGATATAGACTGTATTTTCCTAATGTAGTCTCCTCATCTCTTAAAAATGTTTTTTACTTGAATAAAATCTAAGCATTGAAAGTTCATGTCCAAGGAATTTTGTGTGATGGAGATTCGCGATAGAAATACAGACAGGATTTGTTTGGCTATGACTGCTTTGCCTCTCAGTGGTCAAAATTGGATCTTCAGAGAGATCAGAGAATAGATCTCAAAACAGAGGCAAAATAATTAAGTATACAAACACATGAAATTTTAAAATTAGATGTCTCCATTTGTAATTTACACATTTTAATGAAAAATAATATAGGTAGGAGTGATAAGATCATAACCATTATTTTATCACAGTGGTTGACATGAAATAATCATTTTCAAATTATCAGAGCATTTCCAGAAAAGAGAAAGAAATCAATACTTCCTATAAACATATTGAGAATCTATTGGTTGTATTCTTCATAGTTAAAATATATCATTTAAGGTAAACAATTGAAGTTCTTTTCATATAGACTTTCTAAATAGTTACACAGACATTAATGAATTGGATTTTATATTTTTATTATTAGAAGAATATTCCTATTGACATAGTTTTAGAAATGTATTGTTTAACCGGGGAGCTCTCTACGTGGCAGAATATTCCACAATAGTTTTTTTTTTTTTTCTCAGCTTTTAATCTTTTCTTCCTAGTAGTTATCGAGCTGTCAACAAAATCTAAATTCACTCACATTAACATTGTCTGAAGTGAATTATTTTCTTGATGGAATGATAATCAAATTAATTGTTTTATTTTTGAGTCCATATTACATACATGCTGTGTGTACATGCATATACATATATATATACTTGTTTTATTTTTATATTACATACATACTGTGTGTACATGCATATGCATATATTTATACATGCATATGCATATATATATATATACTTACATAGATATACTTCTATATATGTACAGATAAAGATAAATCCATAAAGAATGCATCATTTGGGCATATTAACATGTTGTAAATGATCACTTATAGTTGTATATACCTCTTCAACAGTAGTCCCCCCTTATCCATGGAGAATAGGCTCCAAAACCCCTAATGGATACCTGAAACCACAGATAGTACCGGATCCTACATCTACTACATTTTTTCTTTTACATTTACACTTGCAGTAAAGTTTAATTTATAAATTAGGCATAGTAAGAGACTAACAATAATAACTAATAATGAAATAAAACAATGAGATATTCCACTTAATAAAAGTTATGTGAATGTGGACTCTCTAATACCTAAGATAGCTATGAGGTGACAAAGGTAGGTAGTGTATACAGAATGGATTCACCGGACAAAGGGATGATTTATATGTCAAGAAGGACAGAGCACGACAACACAAGAATTCATCATGATATTCAGAACAGTGTATAATTTAAAATTTATGAATTCTTTCTTTCTGGAATTTTTTATTTAATATTTTTAGACCACAGCTGGACCATGAGTAACTGAAACCATGGACAGTGAAATTGTGGATCAGGTGGGACCACTATATTTTAAAAAGGAAGCATGAAAAAAAGAATATAGTAGTGATCTCTTTGTGATCCTTTTTAGTCAGAATTTCCTCTTTACTTATGGCTAATACTTTAAAGATGTCAATTACAAGAACTGGATTTACTTGAGTTTTCAAACTTTGATCTAACATAGCATTCCTTAGATTGACTATAAAATATTGAGGTTTGAAATTTAAGCTTAATACTTTCAATTACAATTATAGCAAATACTAGCTATTCACTCCTATGCTAAAGAATATCCTGTCGTTGTTAATTAATAATGTATATGGCTTAAACATGACCCATTTATTCAAAGTTAGGCTCATTACAGCCTTTCCCTGAAATGCTCAGAGATGCTTCAAACAAAACCAATAAGGAATAAAATAATTTCTATGACCTGAAGAAGTTAACTTAGGCAACACAAGAAAAGTGCTTGTAAAATGTATTTTCAAGACTGAAAAATGAGAAAACGGTTATTAAGAATTAATCGATTCAGTTTTAGGAACTGTTAATCTTTTATTTTGACTTTTCTCTTAGTGCCAAGGTCTTATCAAAAACCTAAAAATAACATTTATTTTCCTGACAATTTTATCTTTTTCTATCAGCATTGATTTCTTTTTCTGCTGCTTGTGTTACATGAGGAAACATCATCCTGTACAACTTGGCCCCTTCTTGTTTACTTACTTGCCTTTGGCCTACATCATTAAATAATGTTGGATAAGCTTGAGCAGAACAAAATCCTTAGTTATTTAATGCCTTCTATGTTGGGTATCATAGAAATTATGTATTTTTTAAGATTAACTTTTGGGCATCCAGGTCTGCAGTATGGTACCAAATCTGTGACATTTTGCATTAATAATATGTGTAATTAATATGTGTAATAATATGTGTAATCAGGACATTTTCAATAACTCTTCACAGTGCCATCAAGAAGATGTACTATAGCCAATCATTTTAGAGTTTTCTGAAACAGCAGAGAAACATCACGTGTTATTATATAAAACACATGTAAAAATATTTCATGAGATATGTAAATTCTCTATCAGCTAATATCTAATATTAGCCTAAAGAATTCCCCAGTTCTACAATTGTACGAATGACTGAATTGCGTGAGTGGATATTGTATTAGTTTTCCAGGGCTGCCATAACAAAATACCACAGACTAGGTGCCTTAAAACAACAAATTAATTCTCTCAGTTTTGAAATCAAGGTATCTTCAGGGCCATGCTCCCTCTGAGATTCTGGTTAGAACCCTTTCTTGCCTATTCCTAGCTTCCAGTGGTGGTGATCAATCCTTGGTGTTCTTTGACTTTCGGCTGCATCATTCCAAGCTGCGCCTTTGTTGTCATTTGTGTATGTGTGTGTGTGTGTGTGTGTGTCTTCGAATGGCATTTTCCTCTTATAAGGACAGTAGTCATGTTGGATTACAGGCCCGCCTACTCCAGTATGACCTCATCTTAACTAATTACATCTGCAATGACCTTATTTACAAATAAGGTCACATTCTGAGGTATGGAGAATTAAGACTTCAGCTTATATTTGGGGAGCACACAATTCAACTCATAACATATGTTATCTGTTCTTTTATATTAGATAGTTTATACTTTTACTGAGAATGTTTTGGGGCTGCATTTAAATGGCACATTATTATATATGTATGTGTATATATGTAATGATTGCCATGCCTTATTAATCTTAAAGGAAGATTTTATATTTATTGTTCCTTCCACAAGTCCACAACCCTTCCTCTAGGCTACTAAGTGGCTTGTCACCTCTTCCTGAAAGCCCTGCTTGGTCAAAAAGGCTTGCTTAGGTACCCTTTTTATGTGGTCCCAGAATACCTGGCCATTTCTTACCATAATATATCATAGGATGCTGCTTTGGAGAGTGAGAGATTTTAGGCTCTGAAGTCAAACTGCATGGTTTCGAATTCTACCTTCTCCACTTTCTAGCCCTGTGAATGTGGGTAATTTATTTAACCTCTCTTTCCCTTGCTTTCCTCATGTATAAAATGACAAGAGTAATAGTAATTATATGGAAAGGTTCTTTAATGAACAATTAAAATCATACAAGGGAGGACAAAAATATCTTGAATAATAATGATAATAGAAATAATAAAACAATCATATATATATATATATATATATATATATATATATATATATATATATATATTATTTCTGTCTTTCTCAGTGGACTGTAAACTTCTAGAAAACAAAGACCTAAGTTTTGCATTTCCATTTTCTATCATGTTAGAATGAACATATGTCACAATTTGTCTGGGACAGTCTTGGTTTATGGCTATTGTTCTGGTATACTTAATGTTATCCTATCTCAATTCCCCCAAATGTTCTGCTTTGTAGGACAAAATATGTGAGACCATAAACAAAAAATCTTTATACATAGAGGGTCTCAATTATATATTGAATGAGTGAACATGGCATGAATTATCACTTTAGGTTAATTGTTCAATATTTATTGAATTTTGTTCCTTTTCTAAAATCCTAAATTGTATTTGCCTGTGCCTATGTCACTTATTTCTTAGAATTAATCATTTAAGGAAATCCTCAGATTTACTCATGTAGGCACTGTTGGAAGCCAAATACCTCAGTGTCTGCAGGAATTCATTAAATTTTCCCTTGGTGGTCTCAAAGACTTAATGTGTCTTCTCATTTTACTACCCAGCAAGGATTTCAAGGCACATGGGGAATGAGACTCAATGATATGAAGCTATTAAAGCCCTTAGGTCAGAGAAGATTCAACTTTAAAACCTCCATGCTTCTTTTGACAATGGTACACATTTTTAATTACAGACGTAACAGTGCAACTTTGGGTTCTTAAATGACTGGAACATATTTACAAAGTATCAGACAAAAATCTGGTAACTCATTGGTGGAATGTGTTGCTTAAAATCAAACTATAAAACCATAATTCTATGTGTAAGTAATATATATGATAATTTTCCTGATTTTCATCAGAAAAGGGAAAAAACACTATCAACAGAAAGTAGATAGAATTTGAAAAAGTACATGCTAAGACACATTCAAGTTTATATTGCCAACTAGCCCTAGTTAATTTTGCTAGAAGCCTCTGAAGGAGCATAGCCTCCACTGTTCATGTGGTGCAAACAGAACACCCAGAGGTAGAGTTAGTTCCTTCACAAGACAGGAAATTTGGATGCATAAAACAGGATGAGTGATCCATAGATTTACTTTTCTCGCAATCTTTGGATCTCTTTTACCTGGACCAAGGTACACTTACGTTGGCCAATATGTTGTTCGCAAATTGGTAAATGTAATCATTGAGTGACATCCTGTATTCATCGCAGCCCATCAATATAGTATTTAAACATTCGACTAGCTTTCGCTGAGTGATTTACGATGTGTTCATAGGTCATTGAAAACCCATTTGGTTTGTCGTTAGTACCCTGAATATCTAATACAATCTAAGTCTGCAAGTACCTTTCCTAACCCTGTTATCTATGATTTGGCTCTCTGGTCTTTGACGATGGCAGTAAGTCACTTGGCTTGTAGAAACTGCTGCTGGTTGCCTGATATCATTTACCAAAAGCAGACCAAAAATATTTGGTGTTTATATAATTTTCAGCCTGCGAAATATGTGTGTGTGTGTGTGTGTGTGTGTGTGTGTGTGTCCATACTTAATACTTTTTGAACAGATAGTTACTCTTTTGACACATGGTGATCAGGGTTGGGCAAGGAAAATAGAAACCATTCTAATTATTTAAAACTCTAATTTGAAAACTGAGGTAACGTAATGCAGAAAATAAGTTACACTGGTGTTAGCCAGGCTGAGAAAAGGGAGAAATACTTGGCTTTTCCTTTTCTTCTGTAATTCAGTTTCATGCCAGTGCCAATTCATTGGTTGAAACCAAGGAAAGTCTAGGAAACGTTGTCTGCAAGTGTTTAGTCCCACCCAGTGATACAGGGCTGAGCAAAAAGCAGTTTTAAAGAATGAATTTATGGACAAATTGACAAGCAGCCTCCACCTGAGGAATGCTGGCTCTGCTTTCTAGGCAGTCATCCACAAAGGGATATTTACTTTGATAAATAAGGCCACTTCGGGTTCTAATACTCATTTTTTTCAGGTTCATAAACCTGATTTTGGTAGTATAATGAAAGTAGATTAGGGGTTAGTTTGCATTTCCCAAACTCATACAGGCTGATACACATACAAACAATGCAAAAATCAGGTTAGGCATTTATAATGAGAAATGCAATTGCGGATTTCTGCAGATTGTTCCACTTGTAAGTCAGTGTATGTAAGCTAAAGATAAAGCAAAATGATGATCAAAATGCCAATGTTTAAACCAGCAATGGAAAATTAATTGGACATTTCTTTGGTCTAACAGGATCACTCACACAGTAGGCAAGCCAATCGAGAAGCCAAACAAAAGTCATCTTGGTGAATGAGGATTTTTAAATGAGGTAGCCAAAGGCCATCTCATCTATTATGGGGTAGGAAACCATAGGGCTGGAGTCCAATAGTAAGTAAATACACTCTCGGATAGTTTCTGAATAGGTAAAACTTGCCAATTTGTCTTCCTGAGAGCTTATTTTTCCATTCCCAATGCTGACCGATTTCTATTTTGATTGGCACATTTTTCTTTAGATATATGAATATTAATGCATTCAATTACATTATATTCAGGTCCCAGAGATGCGTTAACAATTTGCCTTCATTATGCTGACTTTGCACATCTCTATTCTGAGTTGTGCTTAATTAATTATAACTGCCCTCTCTGAGGACAATCGGGTTCCTATATTTCTAATTTCTTTTGGATGAGTGACTGTATTGTATTATATTAGAATCTTAAAACTCTAATGAAACTTTGAATATATCTTATTCTTTCTTTTGCAATTCACACATGTACAGACTCAGGCTTGAGAAAATAAATGACTCAGACAAGGCTACTCAGATCGCTGGGGACAGAGACTAGATTACTAGGTGGCTGTCAGACTGCTGACCTCAATACTCTTTTCATTCTACCACTCTGTTTCTCAACATTTATACCCATTTTCTCCCATTTTTTAGGAATTTCATACTTTTCAGCATAGAAGCCTGAAAACAATCTTACTTGATCATTACTTTAATCAGATTTTATTATCGTCAGCTATTTTTGGCATGGCTCATCTGGCTTAAATTATGGTTCCTGAAACAAAAAGCGGCATCACCTGGGAACTTGTTAAAAACACAAATTCTTGTGTCCCAAGCCAGATTCACTGAATCAGAAACTGCAGGGATGAGACACAGCAATATATGTCTAAATAAGTCTTCTGGATAAATCTGAAGTATTTTAAAGTTTGAGGGTCATTCATTTAATGTATTCATATGGCGATGCGCTCCAGAAAATCCCCAGAGATGATCTTATGTGTTACCAGAATTAACCTTAGACCCCAGGCATCCATGGGTCTTAGATATTTAATTATTTTATAAGAGTTATGTAATGGACACTGCCTTTTTTTCCACTTCTAGAGACTTGTCATTCATCAACAGACAGGGACAATCCTTCATCTGTTGGAGACCAGCACTTTCACACAGAGGTCCTCCTACTGAGTACATTCATTGGTCCTTCAGAGGCAGTTTTCTTTCAGAGTATAGTTAATACAGAGAGATTCTTAATAGATAGATTGTTTTAGACTTACTACCCTGACATAGTGGAACACAATGGTTATTTAGAGAATTTAGGGAAAGATAGATTTAGGTTCTAGTTTTTAGTTTGCCCTTTAAGAGGTTTTTATGAGGATTAAAAAACATGAGGTATGCAAGGAATTTGAGCACAGAGCCTGGCAAATGTTAGGCACTGAAGTGGATGCTAATATCATTACAGCTGATATTACTGATACTACACAGAGCGCATACTGGTGTACTCCTACTTGAAACAACTGCTGTCTTTGACACCGATGTTTAATTTTCTGTGTGAATCAGAGCTATTTTTTTTTTCATGGCCTCTAAGGATGTTCTCTCAAGAGCTTATTATACATTTATTATGATCTCAATAAAACATCAAGAGGTTTTTTTTTTTTAATTAGGTAGGCTTATTCTAAAATTTACACAGAAATAAATAAGAAAGCAAAAAAAATAGCTAAACATTTTTTAAAAAGAAAATTAACTTGGGAGGAATAAGATAACATGTTTTAAAATACATTATAAAAATAATAATTAAAATAGCATGGTATCATTGCATGTGTAGACAAACCAATAAGTAGATTATTAGGCCCTACAAAAGAATACAAACAATGTAAAATAAAGGCAATATTTCAAATAATTAGAGAAAATATATTTTATTTAAAGTAGTTTGGCACAAAATGTTGTCTTTCTAAAAGAAAATGCATTTGAATCTTTACTCAAATTTCACAGTATTGTATAAGATATGAAATTCTAGTATCTGTGAAGAAATGAGAATGATCTAGATATACGACAATGGAATGGTTGAGATTTGTCTATCTATCTATCTGTCTATCATCTATCATCTGTCTATCTCTATATTTATTTACCTCTATACCAATTTTTGACATTTTTAGAAGTAAATAATAGAAAGGAAAAAAAAAACTAATGAAAATAGTTGCCTTTAGGGGTCGGAAGGAAATAGAGATAAAGTGACAGAGATTAAGTTAGACATTTTTGAATGTATTTTATTTTATATTTTTAATGTTGAAACCATATGTTTTTATATATCTCCAAAACAAAATAATTTTTAAATTCCTAAAAGTTGAAGACAAATGGAAACAAATTAAACAAAATCAATATTGAGCTGATAGAATAGGCACACAATGAAGAATTATCTCAGGTTATTTTAAAACATAGTCTTTTGGTTATAATCTAGTGAAATATATTCTAAATGGAGACAGAGAGGGAGAACTGCAAGAAAAGAGTAAATTACATTCAATAGTTTGTGTGTGTGTGTTTAGTATAATATTATTATTTTTGTTGTTGCTTTGAAGCTATTTCTATACACAATAGATATGATGTGCTGAATAGTGGCTCCCAAAGATGATCAAGTCCCGTCTCTAGAATCTAGGAATGTTATCGTATGTGGCAAAAGGAATTTTGCAGATATGATAAAGTTAAAGACCTTGAAATCAAAAATTATCCTGGATCATCTGGATGGGCTCCATGTAATCACACAGGCCCTTATAATAGGGAAGCAGGAGATCGGAAAATAGAGAAAGGTAGCCAAAATCCAAAGGATGTAGGCAGTTACAAGAAGCTGGGGAGAAAAATGAACAAACAAATAACTCTCCTTCCTGGAAACTCCAAAGTAATACAGCTTTGGGAACACATTTTAGACTTTTGACCTCTGGAGCTGTAAGATAATAAATTTGTGTGATTTTTAGCCTCTAAACTTAGCCTATTTTGTTATAGCAGCAATAAGAAATTAATACAATAAGGTTAAGAAATATAATAGAAAAGATGTGTAAGTATACGCTCAGATAATTTAAATGAAAACTTTGTAATTTTAATCTCTAGTTGGAAATAGCAATATAAATTCACAATTTATTTTTCTCTTTCTGAAATGTATGCATTTCTTACCTTAGTCTAATAAAATGTCCTAGAAATAATGTGGCAAAGAATACTTATAGCACCTGGATTTTGATCTCTAATTGTAATTTCTCAATAAATTAGACCAGATCTCCTTGCAAGAATAGCTGATTCCAGTCTTGAGGCAGGAAACATACAAGGTGAGCCTAGATTTTATTCTGTCCTAAAACAAGGAAACAATCAAAGATGACTTAGAGTCATTTCCAAAGAACACAAAAGCCAACCGGAAAGGGCTTCCACTGGTCAAAGAAAAAACTGTTCGAATCCCAAAATAACTGTATTAATGTCAAAAATATAAAAATCTATTGGTATATGATGATACCAGCCCACCAAAACAACAGCAAAATGGAATAATGAAACAAAAAAACTTAATGTTCACATTTAGAATTTGCTAAGACACTCATGTTTTTTAAATCAATAATAGTCTAGTATTTTCTATACAAATTGTATATCGTTAAAGAAAACGTCTTTTTTAGAGATGAATATCAGCTAATATATGCTGAAAAAAGTATAGCATTCAAAAATCACCATTTTGCAACCCCCTCCAAAAATAATGGATCTAGGCAGGATAATCAATGACTGCTAAAATCATAGGTGAAATATGCGGATGGATCAGTATGACAACACTTAGACACTCTTATCACTCCTAACCTAACAAAAAATGGAAAAACCAGATATTATTTGCTTCTTGATGAGAAATACTAGGAAGTACACAGTACCATCTATGAATTATTCTTGCTCTGTTCCCAAATAAATTTTAAAAATGAAGCCTCTAGAACTAATTGGCAATTTCTAGGAAATATGGGGTTAGAGAACAATGTTAAGTGGCACCAGGATGCAATCACCTAAATAAAGAATATAGGAAAATGTACAGGACAAATTGCCTAGTCCTTGCCAGACATTTGGTCCTATCCAAAAAGTCCATGGAAACATATGGGCCATGGCAAAAGGTCCTTGTGTTTTGGTCTTGACCAAAATGTTCACACGTAGAAAATTCAAATACCTTGTAACATTTGTTTATACTTTAGGATTATAGGATTAATATATAAAAAATACTATCATGTTTTCTCAGTCCAATAATTGTAGCTGTATTGCAAATAATAACCGTTCTTGCTTCGCTGTCCTACTTGGTCACGGCAGACAGGGTCGAGTAGATGGGTCAGCATAAACCAAATATCTCTGTGGATGTTTTGGTACAGGACCAAATATCAAGGATCTTTTGGCATGGATCATATGTCCCTGTGGATGTTTTGAACAGGACCAAATGTCTGCTAATCCATCTAGTAGATACTATAGAGTAGAGGGAGAGAGGGAAATGCTACAGGTTAAGACACTTTAAGGTCATGTCATATTTATTCAATGGATAAACTTTTTCCAGATTCTGACTGAAAAATAAATATACATTTGAAAGGACATTTTGAAACATTTGTGAAATACTGAACATAATCTGGTTAATATATATTATATTAAGGATTTTTTTTTAATATTACAAGGTATAATAAATGGTTATGTTTTTAAAATTTTTATTTTATATTAGTTTCAGGTATACATTGGTTTGATATTTATACAGTTTATGAAACGACTGCCTCAATTTCTCTTGCATCCATCGGGCTCTACATATAGCCATTACAATACTATTGACTATATTCCTTAAGCCAGCAGTCCCCAACCTTTTTGGCACTAGGGACTGGTGCTCCTATGAGAATCTGATGCCTGATGATCTGGGGTGGAGCTGAGGTGGTGATGCTAGCACTGGGGAGTGGCTGCAAATATAGATGAAGCTTCGCTGGCTTGCCTGCCACACACCTCCTGCTGTGTGGCCTGGTTTCTAACAGACCATGGACGGGTATCGGTCCACAGCCCAGAGGTTGGGGACCTCTGCCTTATGCTGTATTCTATATTGCCATGACTATTTTGTAACTACTCATTTTTATTTCTTCACTCCTTCATTTTTCCACCCAGCCCCCAGCACCCTCCCTCTGGCAGTCATCAGTTTGCCCTCTGTATCTGTGAGTCTGTTTACATTTAGTTTGTTCTTTTTGTTCCTTAGATTTTGCATATAAGTGGAATCATACGGTATTTATCTTTCTCTGTCTGAAGTATTTCACTCAGCATAATACCTTCTAGATCTGTCAATGAAAATGTTTTTTATTGTACTGTCTGATAGAGATAATATAAAGTATTTACAGAGGACATGATACGATTTCTGGAATTTGCTTAAGACACTGAGAAAACAAAGATCAGTGATTTATTTTTTTTTAAGGTAAGAGGAAGGTGAGGGAACTGTGAATGGCAAACCTGTTTGTTGAAGCTGTGTGATGGTATATATGGGCTCATTAAACCATTCTTTTTACTTTTGTGTAGGTTTAAAATTTTCCAAGATATTATGATAAATATCAAAAGTAATATGAGATTGACCCTAGCACACAGATAACAAATGATTGAGCCTACAGAGTCTGTAATTCAAAGCTTGGCCAGTCAGTTTTATCCTGGGAAACATTTTAAAGTAGATGAAGCTAAATATCTAGAAAATATGTTATTTTAATTGTGATATAATTGACATATAACACCGTTTAAGGTGTACAACGTGTCACATTGACACATTTATGTATTGCAATATGATTACATCCATAGCATTAGCTAATTCCTCTATCAGGTCATATAATTATCACTTTTTTTTTGTGACGAGAACATTTAATTTTCAGTCTTTTATCAACTTTGAAATATATAATACAGTATTCTTGACTATAAATATTATACTGTACATTAGATCTCCAGAATTTATTTATCTTCTAGTTGCTAGTTTGTACCCTTTAACATCATATTCCTAATTCCCCCACTCTGCACCCCTGGTAATCACATTCTATGCTTTCTTTCTACAACTTTGGCTTTTTTTGACTCCACATATTAGCAAGATCATACAATGTTTGTCTTTTCTCTATCTAAGTTATCTCTCTTAGCCTAATGCCCTCAAAGCTCATCCACAATGCAGTAAATGGCAAGATTTTCTTCTTTCTCATGACTGACTAGTATTTCATTGTATATGTATGTCACACCTTCTATATCTATTCATCCTTTGATAGACACGTTATTTTCATACCTTGGCTACTGTGAATAATGCTGCAATAAATATGAGAGTGGAGATATATTTTTTATATCTTGTTGAGAAAATATTATTTTTAATCTCAGTAAAAGTCATAATTTTTTTAACCTTAAACATGATAATTTTCTGTTATATCCATCGTAAAATGTATTTTATAATATTTAATGAATTATGCACAAGAATTAACTTGCTTTTTTGTTTTGGTAACTAGATAGCAGAATTCTGAAAATATCTTTAAGGAAAGAACTACGACTTTGAATTTAGAAATATTGTTCCATTAGTTCTTTTTATTACTAGTAATTAAATACCAGGACCAGTTATCTGGTAATGCCATCTCTAGGATGCGACATAAACCATATCGTATAAATTAAAACAAGAAGAATAAAAATGTGTGTGTGTGTTCTGAAAAAATCTAAGAGTTAAACATTAACAAACAAAAATACTAGGAAAAATGTATTTTTTAAAAAATCTCATAGTAGGGAAGTCTTTTTAAGGCTGCTATGAAAACTTGAAGCAGCCTGTTGTTGTTGTTGATGTTGTTGTTATTTAGTGCATCCAAACATACCAGTGTTTTATTAAACACTGGTATGTTTGGATGCACTAAATAACAACAACATCAACAACAACAACAACAACCATAACACGAAATAAGTCTGGAAAAAATTCCTAAATTAAATGAAAAACAAACATAAAAAAAAGAAATTACAAAAAAAGAGAAAATATTTACAGTTCATATCCCAAAGTTAATGTTTTCAACAAAAGAAAAGCACAATATACATAAGAACAAGTACCACAGCCGAAGAGAAGCATGATCGAAGAATGTGAGTGGGTAGAAAAAGAAACAAATGTCACTTAAATGGAACAAAATTAGCTAAGTCTGACACGTATGCAATTAACTTGATGAAAATTGAAAATGAAGATTTTTTTTAAAAATTGTTAAATTGACAGAGATAAAAAGCAGTTGATGATACACTATCTACAAGTATCTGAAGAAATTGACAATTTTATGTATTATTGGTGGGAACATAAATTGTTAATTTTTTGTCATTTTGAAAGTGTAATTAAACATAATGCACTTAGAGTTTGATAGCAATTTTATTTCAATATATTCATCTTACAGACATACTCACATATGTCTTAATATATATTACATACATCTATGAGTATCAAGGATTTTCACTGAAATATTTTTATAGTAAAGATGAAAACAACCTAAGTGTGAAATAGTAGAAAACTAGATCAAACAAAAAACAAAAATAATCATGCAATAGAATACTATACAGTTATTAAAAAGAATAAAGTCTTTTTGTATTTTCTGATTTCAAACTGTCCCGGAGATATATTGTTAAATGGATAGTGGAGAAGGGTGAAGGAGGACAAGTGGAAAAAGAGTGCTAGCATTTGTCTGAAAAATTCATGGAATAGCCCCGAAAGAACATATGAAAAACTAATAATACTGTGTACTACCTTAAGCGGGATATCTGGGAGACAGTGCATAGGAGGAGAAGATATTTATTTTTAACAGTATATGTTTGTTTCTTTGGAACTGTGTACATGTGCATATTTTAACTTCCGTAACAAAAACCAAATAGTATTTTCAAAAGGTTGGTGAGGATTAGAAAAAGAAAAAAAAAATCATATTTTAATATGACCTCCTTTAGTAAGCTCACTATTTATTTCAGGTATTTAGATGACTGGACCAGAGTTTGGGGCCCAATTTGAAATTTCACTGCATATCCTGGATGCTTAGCAAATCTGAGTCTGTTGCCAGGTTCCTGTTAAGTTTGTGATGGAAGCTGGTCTCTATGAGTACACAGAAGAACCTCTGGGGGGCAGTGTTTCCCAACACCACTGCCTGCCAGCCTTACAGTATCCGTTCTGGCATTATCAAAATATCTTCCAAGTCATATTTTCATTATTACTACTGTTATTTTACATATTAAATTCACTCCTTGTTATCGTAGCCACTTCTCTGGTTTTTCATGTTCATTCTTCTAGTCACGTAGATTTTAAACCTGAGAGGTTTTTCTTTCCCTTCCCTATCCTTTACCCCCATCTACTAGCTACTTTCCTTCCCTCTTCCTGCTTTCTCCATCTGCTGGCTGCTGCCTATAGTCCTCCTGCCTGTCCTTTTCTTCATCCTCACGTCATCTCCTGGCCAGTCTTAGGCAATTTCTGTTCGCTTTATTACACAGTGTCATAAATACAGAGGAATTACTTATTCAGGGTGAGGTTCATAGTTATCAGCATTTCCAGGAAAACTGGAGGGATAAGATTGTCAGCGTGTTTAAGACATCGATTCCTGTTGACGAGACATTCAAAAAGGGAGCATGAACAATCTAGCCTTCTTGAGCTTTTAATTCATCTTAGTCCTACCCGCTGTGTCTCTTGCTCCTCTCATTTCTCTTGGAGAAACATTTCATAGTTCTGGCAGATTAGGTCCAAGTGACCTACATACTATCCCCTAATTAGTACATCCAATTTTCAAATATATAATATTAACCAAAGTATCTGTAATTACATAGATTTCTTCTCTGAAATCTCTCTTAGGTCAATATTGCCCAATCAAAAGCAAAGAAATTAGTCAATGGATATACATGTTTTATATTGTTGGTTAGCTTAATTATTTATAATTTTTAACCCAACACATATATATGGAGTATCTACTAGTGCAGTGCTAGTCAAATCAAGGTGATAAAATGGTCCAAATCTGCTAGTTGTGTAAGTCTGGCTTCCTCAAAAGATGTAAGTCCATCTTGTTCATTGTTTATTCTCCTTGCATATCATTTTTGTTGTTTACCTTCTATCATAGTGTTTTAGATCAAGTTCCCTGAAGGCAGTTCCTGAGTTGAAGACTGGTGTGTAAGTGATTTGCTAAGGAAGTGCTCACAGGGGAGACTGATAAAGGAGTGGGGAAGCAGGGCAGAGCAGAGAAGGAAGAAACATGAGGACATGGTGTAAGGCCCTTAGAGGGAGGTATCAGCCTGATCCAGAAGGAAACCTCTGCAGTGTAGGTTGTAACTCACTTTTTCTGATCCTTGTGGCTTTCAGTCTAGCCTTGTATCCTACACACAGTGACTTAGGCCTGATAAATATATATTTGTTAAGTAAATGAATGGAAAATAGACGTGGTAGGGAATTTCAAGGAGCTTAGACTGTAATCATAGGTTAAGATAAGGAGGATTGTGATCGAAGCTATAAGAGCAGTAAAAATAAAATGCTATTGGGTTCAGAAGATCAGATTTCTTTCCTATCATTTTTTTCATAGAATTAGTATTAGAGAAAGCTCTTAAGATTGACAGTATCCTTGATATAGTTTGGAATCCAGACTAGTAGCTAGGATATATAAACTGGACTTTGCTTCAGGACCTCCAAATTAGGGGACAGAAATTTCAAAAAATTATTTAGAAGATAGATTAAAAAAAAAAATGTCTACATTACGTGGACCTTCTTTTAGCACATGCATTCCTTTAACTGAGCATAAACTGCAGCTAGCAATATGATAGTATTGATAACGCCTTTCTGAGAACTACATTGTACATCATAGAACTGGTATGATGATATGCCAAAGTTACTAGGTGTGGTTCTGTGGGGATCTCCCCTGTTTTAAACAAACAGAAGAGGATTTCACAGTGTATCATGCATCCATGCCATTGCTTGTTCTAATACCTCTTCTTGGAATGAGCTTCTTAATTTGGTCTGTCTTATTCGTCATCTAAAACCTAAGCTGAGATGTTTTCTTGGATATGACATCAAAAACACAAGCAATAGCAACAATAACAATGAAATAGATCAACTGGACTACATCAAAATTATAAACTTCTGCGCAGCAAGTCTAAGAAAATGAAGTGACAACCTACAGAATAGAAGAAAATATTTGCAAACTATATATCTGATCAGGAACTTGTATACAGAATATATACATAACTTTTATGGCTCAATAATAAAAAGACAAAAGAAATTAATAAATGGGTAAAAAATCTGAATAGATAGTTCTCCAAAGAACTTATACAAGTAGCCAATGTGCATATGACATAGATGCTCATCTTTAGTCATTAGGAAAATGCAAATCAAAACTATAGTGATATACCATTTCATAACTACTAAGTTGATGATAAACGAAAAGAAGAACAATAACAAGTGTTGATGAGGACGTTGAGAAATTGGAACCCTGCTACGT
The DNA here is from genome assembly GCF_902729225.1 of Pteropus medius. Classification (NCBI taxonomy): domain Eukaryota; kingdom Metazoa; phylum Chordata; class Mammalia; order Chiroptera; family Pteropodidae; genus Pteropus; species Pteropus medius. The sequence goes on from NW_024354911.1 coordinate 9,296,129, forward strand.
TGCCAGTGGGAATGTAAAATGGTGCGGTCACCTTGGAAAACAGTTTGGCGATTCTTCAAAAAAATTAAACATAGAGTTACCATATGATCCAGTAATTTCATTCTTAGGTATATACTTAAAAAATAAAAACATGTTCGCACGAAAATTTGTACACAGAAATGGTACAAATCTCAAAGTATTAGTTAGAATAGCCCCAAAGTGGAAACACCCCAAATAGCCATCAACTGATGAATGGACAAATAAAATATAGCATATCTATACAAGGGAAATTTATTCAGCAATAAAAATAAATAAGGTTATAGTGCATGCTATATTCAACAGAATGAACATAGAAAACACTATGCTAAGGAAAGAAGTCAGTTACAAAAGATCGTATAGTATGTTCTTTCATTTATATAGAATTTCCAGAACAGGCAAATCTATAGAGACAGAAAGTAGATTAGTAGATACTTGGTGGGGAGGAAGTGAAAGGTGATGGGGGAAGATGATGAGTAACAGCTAAGGACTACAGGTTTTTTTTAGAGGAGACCAAATTGTTCTAAAATTTTATTTTGGTGATTGGTCACACGACCATGAAAATATATTAAATGTGAACTTTAAATAAGTGGATTATATATGGTATGTCAATTATACCTCAATAAAGCTATTTTTTTTAAAGACCCTAAGCTTAAATGTGGCCTACAGAAAAATGTTCTTGAAACCTGAATTTGAACTCATTACCCCCACTTTTTTTTTTGGTTGTTGGTGTATATATTTATGTTAATAGTCATATTACATTAAAATTGCTCATATGGCTGTCTTTACCAGTAAAGTAAAAGTTCCTCAATATCAGAGATGAATTCTTCTCCCTCTCTCTCCTTTTCATCTTTTGTTAATTATCAATTATTATTATTATATACCAGAGTCTAGGATAGTTCCTCATATACAGAAAGCAAACAACTGAATTTAACTGTTATTCCTTAACATTCGCACAGCTTTTTGAAGCTATTTCAAAATTGTATAATATTAAAAGCAATTTTGAAATATTTATAGACAGAAAAAATTTCCCAAGTGTTAGAAAATGCCATGTGCAATACTCTTTTTGTTGTTTGTTTGTTTGTGGAGGAAAGGTTTTGCTTGAAATTGTGGATCATAAAGACAAGTTACAAGAGCAGATAATCAATTTTATGTACAAAAAGTGACAGAATATACTGGGCCATTTATATCATGCTTTTATGAAAGACAAATCAGATCAGACTCATTTACTTTCTTCTCATAATATGGATCTTACAAATTTAAAAAACTTTATGATTATTTTATATTTTATTAACTACCATAAGCTTTTCAAACATTATTATTTTGCTCTGACTTTTTCTTGCCTCAATATACTTGAGTGAAAGAGGTGGATTGAATCACTAAAACTTTGTTAGTCAAATACTACTATACAGTTTTATTAAAAGCTTTCACTGTCATCCTAGTTTCATTAATATCATCAGACTATAATTTGATATGAGTTTTGAAGACAGCTTTAAGTCACAATTATAAATTGTTTTTATATTCAGAAGTATTCTCGAAGAAATTAGGAAGTCCCTTTCCTCAGCTATTTTTAAGATTTTTAAGACTGAACTCTTTTTCTTAACCAAAATCTTATTTAAAATCCAGTTTATAAATCATAAGAATAGAATAGAATAGCTATTCTTATTAGGAACTGGAAAAGAGGGCCACGAGACCCAACTTCTAGCCACAGTAATCCCTTGGGAAACCTTCAAAGATTGCTTAAGGCTCCTTAGAGTAAAATCCCTGTCTTAGTTAGGTAGAAAGTAGGTCTATGCATCTCCCTGCACCTGGGGAATTATATTTTTTATAGAAACCAATTACCTTGAACTAAACTAAGTTAATGGCATTTTGCTAACTGATTAGCAAACACAGGAACCTACCTCATGTGGTATATTGTTTTATATAGACTATGTTTTTATAGAAAGGCATTAATTAATAGGTTAGATCAGTGATATACTGGGGTGACGCAAACATCTATGAAATGGGTTGCATGAAATTTGTGATGAGTGCCAATTTTTGCAAATAATTCACTTTAAAAAAGAAAATTCAAGGTTATTTCTATAGTAAAATGATTTTTATTCTTTTGTTGTTGTTTTTGTTAAAACCTCCAATTGGAAAACAGAGAAAGGAGTGGAGTAACAACTGGCATGGGAATTGCTTAGAACCTGAATGTGAGTTTGGGAGTGGATAAAGGGAGTAAACAGTGTCCATCCACTTATTCTTATTATCTTCATCTCGATTTCAATCTCTATCTTACTCTTTCTTTCTTTTTTTCTTCTTCTATTGTAGCATCTATTGTAGCTATGCTATTCACCCACAATGAAATCTTCACAAGGCCTTTAGATTCTACCTTAATTTCTTCATCTATGCAATAGAGATAATTGTGCTGTCTTCCTCATGGGATTGTGTGATTACTAAGTGATACAGTCCATATAAAGCCCTTAGCAGTGCGTGGCTTGTAGTTAGGATTCAATGAATATTAATGATTGATATTTTAATTAGCTATTACTTTTCTCTTTCTTCTCTCTTATTTCCTTAATTTTCATTTTAACATCTACTATATTTCTTATTTATACTTACTGAGAAAAAAATGCTAAGCATTTTTGTTTGACTTTTCAAGTTTTGGCTTGGGTGTGTTTTAATGAAATAATAGTTTATAAGGGAAAAACAAAGTGTTGTTACTCATAAATATCTAGATTATAAAAACCGGAGTGCACAAACTAGCAAAATAGGAACACAAATTAACAAACAATGATTTTCGATATACTGCAACTCAGTAAGTGTGAAGTCATAGATTCAATAGTTTTTGTAGGAGTCCGTTATATGCACCCTTAATAGAGAAAAAAAAAATTATTTTAGAACTCTAGGGACAAATAAGGTACTAATATTTACTTTGTGAATATCATTTATAAATAAAATTTTATTAATGACAAAGTTATTTAGAATTTTAGTAAGTTTTTAAGAATTATTTTCTAGTATAATTGATATTGCTATATCTAAGGGAAAAAAGTAAGTCTCTTCAGCTGAAGTGATTTATTCAAAATCAGGAGGTGCCGAGCCAACCACAGGGCTGAGATGGGAAATTTGACTTTATCATCTCTGCTAGTAGGTGACGCCTTTTTCCAGGGCAGTGCTTCCAAGGCCTTTTCAAGTCACAGTCTGTATTTTCCCAAATTTTACTTATACTCATGTCTCATCCTCTTCCACAGAGTGACTTTTACAAAAGGGCCTAGAACCGAAATTTAGACTTTATAATTTCATCAATATTTATATCTTTTTTTTTTTTTACTTACTATTCCTAGTTTATTATAAAAGATACAACTCAGGAACAGCCGAATGGAAGAGATACACAAGGCAAGTTGTCAGGGGAGGAGTACAGAGCCCCATGCCCTCTTCAGGTTCATTGCCCATTCACCACCTTAATGTGTTCACCAACCTGTAGAGGTTTGCATGGAGGTGTCATTATGTAGGCATGAGTGATTGAATCATTGGCCATTGCTAATTAACTCAATCACTAGCCCCACTTCCTTTCCTAGCAGGAGCTTAGGGCTGAAAGTTGTAACTTTAATCATGTCTTCTTTGTGGTAACCAACCCAATCCTAAAACTATCTAGGATTTCTCAGCTACTTGTCATCTCATTAGCAAATGAAAAATACTCTTATCATTGTGGAGAGAGCAAGGATTTTAGGAACTACACCAGAATCCAGGGACACTATTGTCTCCCTAACACTGAACAATATGTACAATGGCATCATTATTTATTTTTTTCCCCTTTTCTCTGTTTATTGACTGTCTTCACTTATCAGAATGAAAGCTCATAAAGGGTCAGGACTTCTGCCCAGGACTCAGATAAACTCAGCAGACACTTGCTAGGTGAGGAAGTGTGGGAAAGAGTTAATAAGACTGAGGCTGGCAGAGTAAGTGATTGCTCAGAGTCACCAGACCTGGATATTCTGACTCTTCCTTCTAGGCTCTGCCTTCAACACGAGAAGTAGGCAAACAGGACTTCCGAGTTACTTCCTTTTTACTCCAAGGAAGTAGAAAGCCCTTATCCAGCACTGAATTAGTTTCCTATGGCTGCTGTAACAGAGGACCACAACTTGGTGGCTTAAAACAACAGAAACTGGAGGCTAGAAGAAGTCTGAAATCAAGGTGTGAACAAGACTATACCCTCTCTGAAGGATCTAAGGAAGAATTCTTCCGTGCTCCTTCCTGCTTCTGGTAGTGCCAGCATCTTTGCTTATAGTTGCATCACTCTGACGTCAGCTTCCATCTCCATATTGCCTTCTCCCTTGTTTATTCTATCATTTAACACACACACACACACACACACACACACACACACACACACACACACTTTTAGATCACAAACCGACAAACTTGCTCATAGAATTTTCTGCATTTTTGTAGATATTTTCTAAACATAACATTTTCAAAACTGGTAGATGGGGCAGACTTACACTGGTGTTTTTTAAGTGTATTTAAAAATTTTAAAATAAAAGGAAGGAAGGAATTTAGAGGTGAAGCTATTGCTAATATTACTGGAGTGATGTTTGAGAGGAGTAGAGCCAAGCCTTTGGGGGAAAGAGAAGATTAGTAGTGTAGATATTGAGGTTTGGGAACAATTTTTAAGTTTCTCTCTCTGGTAGTAAGGATCCAAAAACTTCCACTGGCTACTGTCCGAGGATACACCTTTACATCTAAAGTGAGGAATCCTATACAGGAAAGAAAATGGCCAAATAAGACAGAAGAAGAAGAGTAACTTCCTATTTACCATAAGAAACCTGCTAGCTTTAATCCTGCCTAAATATAGATTTTTCTCCACAAGATTATAGTGGAGAAAATCACGTGAGTAAAGAAATCTTTGTGGTTGTAAAAATTAAATCAAGTATCATATCTTTCCTAGATATTTCTATTATTTTGGATGTATATTCACATAAATACATACCCAACGCAGACACACAACCCTTACATACACACATAAATGCAATCTTTCCCAAACATAATTGAATATATAACAATTTGTAGTTTTAAAAATATATAATATGCAATTTTCTTGCAGTGATAATCATTCTTCTGTGATTTAAGTAGTTTGGCACTTTTCCGCCACTAGACTTTGTCCTAAAAATACTGAAAAGAACTTCATCATACCTCAGTTCTCATCCCAGGCTACCTTGTCATTTGAGTGACGCATACACAAGAATAGATGTAAAATGGTATCATAATTCCTTTCCCCATTAGCATTAATCTATATGCTTTAAATATAGCTGAATCTTTATTTTCTGGGCCTATTATATTATAGCAACTAAAGTCCTTTTCTTTCTGATTTCCTAAATGGCATATGCCTATATTACAACATGAATATTAATGCTTCTCTTCTCAGTTATGCCACTTCAGCATGACTGACGTTCTCTAGCTTACGTAACCACTTGGTCTCTTCTATTAGACAAAGTCAGGATTGAATGTACATGCAATAGAAAATTCTGGTACTCTGGATAGAGAGTAGAAAAAAAAAATTATGTTGCCCTTTTTTTAGGGCATGAATAACCTCAATAGTGTTAAGTGTCTAATATTGCTTAATGGAAAAATCCATGGTACAGTTCAAACTAAATGAAATCATGATGTAAGTTAGGGTGCTTCTTCAAACAGCATCTTAAGTAGATACTTATGCACTTCTGAGTTCAACCCCACAGCAGCTATGCAGCCTCAGAGCTTGTTATGGAATTTCATATCCTTTAATGGAAATGGCCCCATGCTGCGTTTTTACTTTTCCAACTGTGGCAGTAATAGTTAGTAATCAAGTCATAATGTAATAATCACAACTACAGGGAAATGCTGGCTGATGTAACAGGTTGCAAGGGTAAAAAATATTGGTGTTTTTCCAGACCTCATTCCATCAGTCTTTTTGTTGTTATGTTGAAAGAACCTAAATTTATAGGTGAGAAAAGCCCCTCACAAGTGCCTATGTAGATAAGCCTTTATCACTTGCTTAATCCTATTAAATGTTCTCATCTGAGTACTCACAGAGTCACAAACTTGAGAATTTTATGTTGAAATCTCAGAAAAGCATAATTCTCTGAGCAAGAGCCCACAGCATTAATAATTCTAGAGTCCCTTACATATTTAACTGACATTTTAATAAAGCAGGCAACAGTGAAACATTTATGTTCTGTATCTTGCAATTATCTGACTTTCTTTAAAAAAAAAAACTTATTTATAGTGTTTCAGGAATTTTCATAAAAATGCTACTTGCTGCTTAGAAAGCATCATTTCTACTGCTTTTTATATTATGGTTTCTAAATCGTCTCAATGAAGGCACACAGTATTCTAATTTAGAAATGTCAATTAAACGCTTATACTGTAAAAACTATCTGGTCCATTCTTTTCAATTTTCGGATAAGGAAACTGGTCCTTGGGAAATTAACTTTTTCCATGTTCTTTACCTGCAGGGTCAGTGATGATAATGGATTATTTATTTAAATGGCCTATAGCTCTTGTAAGAACAAATATGACATAGCCTAGCTGAAGAAAATATTTGTGCAAGGGACCATGAAATCCTACTAGTATTTATAGTACGAGACAGTGATCTTAAAGATAAGAGCATATTTTCCTTAATTATATAATTGAGCCAATTCCAACTACTTAATTGCATGAAGTTGTCTCCCATTGGATATTTTCTTAGTCTGTAAGAACTTTCTTTCTCAATTTTACCTAGGTATTAAGGAAAAGGTCTTTGCTCACAGTGGTAAGCCTTGCTTCAGAGACCTCTGTGAAAACCATGTAATTCCAGCAGTGTTAAGAACATTTTTCTTAAAAAAAAATTAAAACTTACTAGTTTAAATCAGATTTTCCTATTTTTGTTATTGGCTCTGATGATTCCTACTAACCCTGCCAATAGTTTATCTACTCTTAGAGTTTATGCTTCATGAGTGCTGAGAATGTTTTGGATGTAGTTTGAAGAAGAGTTATTTTAGTATTCTCAGATCATCATGAGGCAGATATAACTGTAACCTAAATTGTAACCTTATTTCTAAAAAATAAATAATTATTACATTTTACATCAAAGAGATCAGAATTATATCTAGACTTTGACAATAAAGCAGTTTATGTTTAAGAGGTGAAGGTTTTGAAAACCTTTGCCATCTTGATTTCTCTTTGATTACCAGGTTTCAGGGTGAAATGTCTGAATTCTACTCCTGACCATTGCTTCAGTCCTGCCTTGCTGTTCTTTAAATATCTGATAGTCTAGTTATTGTTCCTTTAATATTGTTCTTTTTTCTAATCAAATTTTTAAAAATCTCTCATGATAAAGTTGCCTATAAGTTATAAAGAAATAAAATGTTTTTGAGGACATGTGAATAAGTGAAGCTTTAGTCATATCCTGCTAAGTACTTAAGCATGCAAACAAAATGATGTTTAAAATTCAAAGAAGATGGAAAGAAGGTTGTTCAATACATCCATTGAATATGTGTTAATCAAATCACAACATTTTGGCCTGAATGTTGACCACAGAGAATGTATACCTTTGACCTACTAAAAGCTCTAAATTATATTAAGAGCTTTAAATTTTGTTTCAAAAAATAAATTATGTTATTAATCATCTATATCACTTATAATAAATAATACTGGTAAAAAAAAAACACACACAAAATAAAGCCAACAATAGATAAAATCTAATGGTCTAAAATCTATAGACGAAAAAAATAACTGTGGGAAGATTGTGTTTTTTGCGATTTTCAAAATAGTGTATGTGTTAGAAATATTCTATAAAACATTGACATTGATTAGATGTATATCTTAAAATCATTATCTGCAGAACATAATAGAAAAATAAAATTACCCTGACAAAATTTTTATTTGCCAAATTTACCCGAGAAATTTGGAATCAGTAGGCACATGACCCCTGAAGAAAACAAATGGCAGAAATCATAATTAAAATTTGATGGGCAAAAAATATGGACAAAATCAAATGGTTAAATCAAATCTTTTTCATGTAATTAACATAAGAAATGTTGAATCCAAATGAAAATATTCAACCAAATAAACATTAATGGAATTTAAAATCTTTTAAGGCAATTTTTCCAAGGAATTAAATTGCTTTTGTGATTTTAATTTTCAGGAATATTTTCTCACTTAAAATATATCCACATTAATATAATTATGATTAAAAGATTGTGTTCACCAATCTTTGAGCTGTGGGAGCTCAAAGAGAAGAAGTCAAAATATCCTGTACTCTGTCATCTTACCGCACCTTTGTCTTTATGTGTGTGTGTGTGTGTGTGTGTGTGTGCTGTGTGTGTGTGTGTATGTGTGTGTTTAGGTTCTTGAAAGGACAGTGTCTCCAAAAACTACATCATTAACCCGTTTTCATCCTCAGAACAAATTATTTCATTTAACAAACATTTATTGATTGTCTTTACTATTTAAGCCACTATATTCAGTTTTGGGTATATGGAGATAAATAAGGCAGATGTAGTTTCTGACCTCACAGAATTAGCAGAACAATTATGATTAGTGTTGTGTTTTGAAAGGGGAAGTTATGGATAGCATAAAGGCAAGATACCTCTCCTAGACTTTGAGAGTCCAAAAAGACTTTCAAGAGAAAGTGACTTTTAAGTTGAGAGTAGAATAATTAACCAGAGCAAAATAGAAGTGTTTGAGGAGGGTAGGAGCAGAAGATAAGCACCTCAGGCAGAAGAAAACCCTTGTTCAAAAGCCAGTTGGTGAGAGCATGGCACCTGCAGAGAATCAGAAATTGGTCACTCACTATAAAAGGGGATGATGCAATGTCAGATCCTGAAGAGATTACAGGGAGCAGATCATAAAAAGCTTGGGGAAATTTTTCTAAGGGCTTTGGACTTAAGCCCTCACTGAAATATTTTAGTTAAGATATTAACTAAATCAGACTTTAATTTTAGAAAGATTATTCTAGCTACATGCTGAAAAAAATGATTGAGCATTGGGAAGCAGGGAATAGCAGCAAGATGGAAGCAAAAGGAGACAAAATAGAAGACTCTTATAGTTACCTAGGCCAGAGATGATGGTGACCTGGACCAGTGCAGTGGCGGTGGAGATGAACAAATTTGAGACCTATTTTGGAAGTATGACCAAAGGTTTCAGTGATTAAGTAAGCGTAAGGGATGAAGGATTATACAACATGAAATGAGTTTAGGACCGATGGGTTAAAAACTGGGTAAATGGAGTGCAAGTGAGATAAGGAACATAGATATAATAAATATGGTGGAATAAAAACAGGGCTTGGGAGTTAGGCAAAACTGGGTTCGGGTTCCAGCTTTAGCTCTAGTATTATTTGGGCTATTTAGTCTAGTTAAACTCACCTGTTTGCCCCTCTATAAAATGGGAATAACAAAGGTACCTCCCCTATGTGGTTTTGAGGGTTAAATGGAGTCATATGTGTAACGAGTAGACCAATGCCTAGCAATAGTGTTTGATAATAACAGCATTAGTTGTAATAACAGCAGTAAAAATGTTCGGAGGGTAGAGATTAGGATTCCTATATACTTTATGTGGAAGTACTTAATTAGAAAATATTGAACTTCTGTGCAATTAGGAGATTGGTCTCATTAGTTTAGTCAGTATCAACATGGAAGTTCTCTGAGGTGAAAAGATTATATTAATATCACTGGTCCTCATGGTGGTATTGTGATTTCTCTAGTTTTCAGAGATTTGTCCAGCCAGTTTTTACAAAAACTACTTTATCATATCATAAGTCAGCCAGTTTTTTTTTTTTTTTTTTAAATGTAATTCTGTAAGCAAAACACTGATTTCTACAGGTATGTCAAGTTTAGGCCACTACATTTAGTCTTTTGTACATGAGCTTAAAAGCAAAGATGACAGACTACTCTAACTACTGTGATTAGAAAATACAGAAACTAATGAAAAAAAAGCATAGAATGTATTTGGATGGATGTTTAAAACATGAAATTCTACTATCATGAAGATACACATAAGTTTAAGTCTTGATTAACTGTTATAATACAGGTGGTGGTGTGCTGGAGCCAGATTTTAATAGTTTGTGTGAGATGACTGTTAAACAAGTGATTATTAAAGATTATATGATATTAACTTACAATTAAATAAATTATATTAAAACCAAAGGTAATATATCATCAAAACTAATCACTTCCTAATTATTATACTTCATCTTGTTCTTAAAGTTATATTTGTCTGTTGTATCTATGTAGTAGAAATGTAGCATAATGGTGTATTGTATATCTCTTCCTAATCCTGCAATCAATGTCATTATATTAGTAATTTAAAATCAGCCTTCTTGGAAGTATTTATACTACAGAAATTAATAAATGTTACAAATCAAGGTTTTTTGTTTGTTTTTGTTTGGAGAGCTGGTTGTTAAACATTTACTAGCATACCACTGAAAATAGGTGAACTCTTGCAGTTAATATTCAAAAGTAAGCAATTATAAAATTTGGAAGGAAATTTCACAAGTATTTTCCAGTTTATCTAAAAGATATTGGCTACAGACAAGATAAGCAAAACATTAATTACTAAGAAAAATTTTAAAAATTCTTTTGAGTTTTCATGGAAGGTAAAACTTGGAATGTAGAAAGCTTAAGTGCTGTAGGTAAGATGGAGAACATATTATATATCCTCCAAATTTTTAAAGATACCCTTTCTCAGCAATGCTAAAAAAGGCAAAATTTTGTGTTCAAAATCGTTCTTTAAAAAGTGATGAAAACTGCAGTGAATCCAATTTTTAAACCTACTTGGAAGAAATAATTATGAATTTTAATACTGGCTGTTTTATTGTTTTTGTTCACTGCTGTTTAATGGTGATATCTATAAAGACATGTTAATTTGCCAAAGATTTGAGAGTAGAATAAGTAGCGAAGAGATTTTTAGCAAGACATGAATTTTTAGAGAATACAATAGAAATGAGACTCAGAAGTACAAATATAGGAGAGGTATTCAGAAATAAGACCTCTTGAAAACAACTGCAGTTATTATTCCCCAAGGACATCTTGACTTAAAGAGCTTGCTTCTTGATTTTCTTCATGGGTTCAAGGAATAGTGATAATAGTATATTTTGTGAAGTAAAAAGTGGTTTGAGTATCATCACTTTAGATAAATCTATTATAAAATGGAACACAACTTTGAGAGCTTATGCTACTCCACAGAAGCAGGCTGACTTACTCATGAGTTAGTGCTTCTCATGATTTTTGAACTTGGGGTTGAATTGTTATTTTTCTTTAGAAAGGAGAAAAAGAGACAGCATGACAATTTTTTATCATAAAAATTAAGATAAGTTGAGTTAATTCATTGTTGGTTGTAATGTAAGGAATGATTTACAGCATTGGCTTATAAGTGGATATTTGTCAAAGCAAATCATCTTCAGACAACTGCAAGGCAAATGTGATTGCTTTTGCCATGTAGCTGTGATCAATGCAATGACATAAAGTCTGAGAGTTGGCCTAAGAGAGTCTAATGTGGATTCTGAGAACCTGTTGCGACTTTCTAGCTCTTTTGCCTGTTTTGAAAATCACAGCGAAAGTCCTAAAATAAAGATCATCATCAGTTATCCTATTCTGTAAGTTTTTTTTTAAATGAGAACCTCATGAAACACTAAAAATCTGTAGTAAATCAGAGATCTTTGTAATACAATGATGACCTCTCACAAAAAAATATAAATCAATTATTTTTTTTGAGAGAGGCTTGAAAGTATTGCTTCATACCATTATTTAGCTGTCCCTGAATGCTTTCTTCAGTCATTACCATGATGAGATCATAAGAATGAAGGGTGAAAAAAGCTTTGTAATTTGAATCCTTATACCTAAGTAAATCAGGTTCATAGATTAAGGTCCAAGATGCAAGACTATACAGTGTCAGTTCTCTATGATTCAACTTAGAGAAATTTAAAGCAATGGTATCTGAGCAGCTGGTTTGCATCCTGGCTGACAGGCTGAGACCATGCATGGAAGAAGCATCCTGGTGAATTTGCCTTCATCCAGGGTCTGCCCCACAGCCTAGTAGGCCTAAAAACTCAAACTTTTCAGGGAATTTTAGAAACTGACTTATATTGACAAAACCTACAATAGCTTTAAGTTCAAAAGTAGAATGATCATTTCTTTACATATTTATTATGAGAAATTTAACTGCTATGGAGGTAGTTTCATTCTTTGACTAGAATATTCTTTCCTCGTTAGAAAGCTGTAAGGAAAGCCACATTTTAATCAAGAGAGTTAGGTTTATTATTCAATATATAATAGCATTAGTTTTGAAGTCTATTTTGTTCATCTCTGAGAGCGAAGTCCAAGATACTAGGTTCTGACAGGGCAAATATTAAGCCTATTTGTGTGATCTCCCATGGTCAGTGCTTCAACAGGGACTATCATCTTTGTCTTTTGACTCTACCTCATTTAAAACTTTCCCTATTGAATTTTTGTCATTTAGATTGATGGCCTAAGTGGATTGTGCAAGCAAATTCATGGGGCAAGGGAGGATAACATTAGAATTTCCGTTTGCACTTATCTTCATTTTTCAATATTTATGTATATATTATATTGTACATAATATATAATGTGAATATAAAATAGTATATCGTGCAAATTATGTGTTGGTCATTGTTCTAAGGGCTTTAACTACAATAGCTCATTTGATGTTTAGAACAGCTTTGTGAGAAAAGTATAGAGGAAGACCAGATTAGTCACATCATTTGTCCAGAGTAGAGGATCTGAGATTCCACCCAGGCTGTCTGGCTCTAGAATTTATGCTCTTACCAATACATCATGCTGCTTTCCCAAGATTAGTACCTAAGTATGATTTATAGGTGAATGAATCCACCACATATGTCAGGGAGTGATATTTATTGATAGGACCATACCAGTGAATCCTTCTGTAAATCTCAGCTTTTCCTTTCTGATTTGAGAGTCTTTCATATGTCTTTTAATATACACTGCTCAGATCTGCTTGTTGTGTGCTGGTTTTATAGTTGAAATGTCTATGGGTAATCACAGCTCACATGTATGTCCACATTTTTGAGGTTATTTCTTTGTATCACCTTTAAAAATCATAAGGTCTCTCTGACATTTATTGTCATCAGAGTTAATGAGTTTCCCTTTCTTCATAACTAATTGAAAGACGAGAGAATTCTCCACTCAGCTTGTTTAATGTGCAAAAAAATTCTCTGCAACAGTGTGCAGTATAGCACTCTGCTAAGTTGCTTGTTTAGTTTATTCTCATTTATCTCCATCACACAGGTAGGCTAATAAGACAAGGAAGCCTCATTCAAGGAGAGAGGTTAGTTTCTTTCATCTGAGCACCGCGAGCACCCAGATGCTTAAACATATGCAACAGACCAAGAGTAATTCAGAAAATAGCATCAAGTGTAAGGAGAAAAAACATTTTTTTGAAGTGCGATTCTTCCTAAAGGTATTTTTGCTGCTGCACTTGGCATCTTGTTAATGAAAATATTACTTGAGCTATTTTCGTTCTAGTCTCCATACGTATGTGATGCAGCGTTGTGACTTAGGCCATCTGTTTTAACATCTTATGGTATATCATTCTTTGCTGCTTTTAGCAGATGCATCTTTCAAACAGCAGTTCATGAAACTTGATCCTTTCTTCCTTATTGCATTACTTTTTTTTCTTGTTAAAATCTACTGGGTATCCCAGAGTTAACTGTACATTTCACTCTGGGCTGTGTACTTGAGATGAAACTGGGGGTAGTTAGTAAGATGGGGGCCATATTGTTGTAGAAAATTTTGGATAAATATCAATTTGTTCATTCTATTTGACTTTTTTGTTTTGCTTTGTGTTGTTTAAATCCTGATCTTAGAATTTTAAAAAGCTCGAAGAACATGATAAGAAGGAGACATAATAATGTGCTATAGGTACTAAGAGTTGCTGATTGATTTATCCTTTAAACTCTTTCTTCAAACCCTCTGAACCTTCTTAAGCTTACATGGCTTCACTGTCATTGTTACGTGATATGGCATTGAAGTAATTTGCTTTTGCTCAACTTTATGTCATTTCTGTTCATATTATCAAGTCAATGGGCTAGAATGCTAATAACTTTAAATAGCCCATTGGTTGTCATAGTAACTAATATTAAAGCTAAATATAAGCCTGTCTCTAGGATTCACATTTAAATCATATCTGGCATTTGCATTCTGTAGGAACTCTGCGGACTGACCATAGGACTGTACAAAAGATTCTTTGAAAATTTAGGTTTGAATGAGGATTTGTTTGTGGCATTTATTTTCAACCCCCAGCTAATGATTTGTTCACACTCAATCCAGTTCCAACAAAAGCTTGTTAGAAGGACTCGAAGAAGAATGCTCATCTAAATATTACAGGGGCTATAAAGACAAAGTTTTACTTTTTGCAGTTATGTTTATTACTGTGGGTATTTTTCATGCTATTTTTCTCTTTTATTTATCTTTGCAATGATTTCTATAATGTTTCTAAACTGTTTTTAAAATTATACTCTCAGTACTGAGAAGAGAGAAGGCACATTCAAGGATGCCTTTTAAGAAGTGACCCCTAGGTATAGGTATATCCTATGCTCTGTGTCTTGCGTCACTTCTGTTCCTCCTATCCAGCAGCTCAGTAAGAATTTCACCTCCTGCTTAAAGACTAACTCTCCTCTTAAACTTCTCTTGTGTCACTCTTTTCCCAAAAATATGTGCACTACATTGAGCTCACGAAATTTAATTATAGTTCTAGGCAATCTCTGAGAGAAAGCTAACTATATATATAAAACTTAAAATTTTCCTCATCTCAGATATTAATTCATGTTGAATTTATTTAAATAACTCTTTGCTCTCATTTGGACTTTATAATCTTTCTCTCCAGGTAGTTCAGCTTTCCACATAGAATTATATTTTGGAGCATAGTATCCTCTTTCTCTCCTTAAATTACTTTTTTTCCACCTAGCATCAGTTAATTTTCTCCCTTTATCTCTGGAGATGCAGTTATTTTCTGTCTAGACTCCCACCCCCACCTTCCAGAAGAAAGAACACTCTATTATCAGCAACAGCTTATCTGTTGAATATGTATGAAGTATCCCAGATGTTGTACAGTCTTGTCGGTCTCTTATATAATAACTTGGTGGTAATATTGAGTTCTCTCCCTTCCCCCATATTTCTTGAACTAACCCTGTTTCTATTCTTAATATGCTTAGCTCCTAGGTCCCTCCATACTTTCTTAGATTCCTTAGTTCTCGGAATTCACTTTCTTATGACATCAAGACCTTACTTTCTAAAGCCATTTTTCTTCTCAAAGTTTTATATATGTATATATGTATGTGTATGTGTATGTGTATATGTATATATGTATATGTATATGTATATGTATATATGCATATATATAGCCTTTCAGTAGCAATATCTAGCAAAGTGTTAAACATATATCAATGGAATATTAATTCTGTGGGTTGCCAAATATTGCTGCAAGGAAAAAGTGTTCTGTGTTCAAATATGATTTAGAAAGCCTGATTTTAAACAAACCGAACAGATTTCCTCACCAGAGAACTGTGAATCCCTTAAACATGTAAACATTTATGAAATATGTAAACATTTAAGGATCCTCATTTATGAGTTTTTGTTTGTTTGTTTGTTTGTTTGTTTTTGTTTTTAACAACAACCTTCAAATAAGGGCCTGTCAATAGAGGGATAGTGTTAAGGGAATCAACCTTAATATTTTTAATTTCCATGTGTATACTTTCTGAAAATTGATATGTTTGAAAAAGGGTTAGTGAGATTTAAGTTCTTTTCCCCCACCCATGATAATTTATCTTAGCCTTTTATACAAAAAAAAAAAAAAAAAACACCATATAGTTAATGGAAATTATTCTTATTGTTGAAAAAGTGAATGACATGTTTGGGTAACAAATTCTAAGGTGGTTTTCAGTTTTCTCTTTGCATTCAACAAAATTGAAGAGGGATCTAATGAAGTTGTCAGCTGACTGGTTACTGGAAATAATTTTTGATGATGTAGCATGGTATTATAAGATAGTTTTTCTAAACCTTGGAAGAATTTCAAAGAATTAATATTCTCACATTCTTATTTATGTGAGCAAGTTTCTCAGTTTTTTTATTAGGAAAATGAAAAAATAGGAATAAGAGAGATGTGAACCCTTCCTTTTATTCTAGTAATGAGTCATAATCATTCAGCATACATGAATTAATTGGGAAAAAAGAAAAAGCCCAATCTATCTGACTAGTCGAGCCATTTCCAATAAGTATGTTTCAAAAAAAGAACATTTTTATATTGTTTAGATCAATTATGTACTAATATACTTTTAGTGATGACTCAAAGAAAAACTGCAATCTCAACCTCAACAAATATACTCACATTTCCCCCATAAATAATATGAAAAATTGATCAGTAAATGACTTTCAAGCATATAAACATATTACCTCAAGATAAAAATTCTGTGGAGAAAAGTGGAATGAAACATGATTCGAGAAGCAAAAGAAGTAATTTAAAATTTCTGACTATAGAAGAAGACACGTTTTCATATTTTTAATAGATGATTTTGAGTATCAAATTGTTGTATATTCCATGAACCAATTTTTTAAAAGTCACAGCTTTTAATAAGCAAAAAGATATTACAAGACATTTTTCATCTCATTTAGAAAAATGGGTCTTGCTAAATATACAATATTAAAGATGTTATTGTTAAAAGCAGTTATTTGAAAAGGGAAAATAATTCAAACATAAATGTTCACTTTTAGTTGTAGGTGAATTTATTTAATTTCAAAGTCAGAAATAGCTTTATGTTCACACATTTTAACTTTGGAGGAAGGCCCAACTTGTACTTGCCTTCTTTTCTTCTTCTTTTTTTGTTAAACATTTTGAAATTAAGATATAACTCACATATCATAAAACACCCTTTTAACATGTCTAATTCAGTGGTTTCAGTATCTTCGCAATCCACGGAGCCATTTAAAAGAATGGTATAACCATGTTATTTTCAGATCTCAGTAGTTACAATGGTTCTTTGCAATTAAACCTCTGAGGATAATGTTAGATGTTAACCTAAAAATGTGTGGAGGTTATCTGGTTTTTCAAAAGTCTTTTAGATAGTATGTAGGCAAAAATGAACAAACAAACAAACGAAAAGCTTCAAAGGCCACAATTTTACATAACACTTTTTGGGAAGCATTGATTTAATAAGACTTCAGGTTCTTGTCTGGTTACCAGGTTTCCGTGCTCTTCCCCTCTTTTCAGGCTATGTGGCTGTTTCTTAGTAAGACTCTTGATGAATTATAAAAGGGATTAATTATGCAGTTTGTTTAGATAATTGATAATAGCTTCAGTGCCTAACTATTACAAAAATTTTGTTGAGCAACTCTTGGTACCAGGCATGGTTCCGGCCAGGCACTAGAAAAATGGCAGTGAATGAAATGATCAAAAATAAAAAAAATCCCTGTTCTCATGAAAATTCTGATAATGGGACAGAGACAAATATGTAAGTAAAATATAAGAGCAGTAGATGGGAAGAACTAAAAGATAGTCCAGGACAATTTCAAGTTTCTATAAAATGTTTAAGGAAAATCTTGATGAAAAGCTAATATTTGAGCAAATACCTGAAGGAGTGTGACAAAACATTTCTGGAAAAGGAAACAATAAGGACAAGATTCCTTAGATGGGATCAGTGTGGCTGGACTGGTGTGAGCATAGGAGATGAGATCTGAGATATCTGATAGCAATGTAAAATGATGCAGCTGCTATGGAAAACAGTATGAAGATTCCTCAAAAATTAAAATAGAATTACTTTCTGATCCAGCAATCTCACCTCTGGATATATATCCAAAATAATTGAAAGCAAGAATTTGAAGAGATTTGCACATCCATGTTCACAGCAGCATTATTCACAATTGCCAAGAAGTAGAAGAACTCAAATATCCATTAACAGATGAATGGATAAACAAAATGTGGTTTATACATACAATGAAATATTATTCAGTCATAAAAAAAAAAAAGAAGGATTGTTGTATGCTACAACATGGATGAAACTTAAGGATATTATGCTAAATTAAATAAACTAGTCACAAAAAGATGAATACTGTATGATTCAACTTATATGACGTGTATAAAGAACTCGAATTCATAGAAACAGAAAATAGAATGTTGGTTGCCATGGGGTAGGGAGAGGTGGAAATGGGAACTTATTGTTTAGCTGGTACGGAGCTTCAGTTTTGCAGGGTGAAAAAGTTCTGTTGCACAACAATGTGAATATGCTTAACACCATTGAATGGTACAATTAAAAATGGTTAAGACAGTAAAAGTCACAGAAAATGCATTCCTAGTTTCTTTCTTCATTGAGACTTCACTCTTATCTTGTCGTTATCCTTACCTCTTTGCAAATTCCTTTCAATTTCTATTAGCAATTGTCCTATTGTATAATACTAATACTACTACTACTACTAATAATTGCCTCTTCATCTGTTTGTCTTTCCCACAAAGATGTATGCTCCTTGAAGGCAGAATGTGAGTCCTATTCTGCTTTGCATCTCCATAGCTTGGTAATGAAAGACTCATAACAAGTGCCTAACACATTTTGCTGACTAAATGAATGAGTAAAAATAAAAACATTAGCCATTTGCTATATCACCCATTATTTTTAACTCAGCTTAATTTTTTTAAGAGCTAAATGAGAAACAAGACACAACACAATCAAACCACTCGGAAGCACCCAGACGTCATATTTCTTGGACAGCTGGGCCTTACCATGCCAATATGAGATTTTTATCCATTAATTGTTTTGTAAATAGGAGAGATTTTAACTTTAATTGTCATGATCATTGCTCACAGCTGGCTGAGCTTGAATAGCAAGTTATTTTCTCAATTTCATAAAGTAAAGCTGCCAAAGGAGTATTGATTGAGATATTGACCATATGTTAGATTTTTCCTATTTTAGGCATTTCTATTTTTCAGAAGGTATTCCTGTTAAACCCGTTAAAAGTGGTTTTTTTTGGTTATTGTTTTCTTGAAAAATTAAAATATGCAACACATCACGCATAAATGTTATTTTCTTTCTTTATTGAGACCTTATTTTCATCTTGTCCTTCCTCCTTACCCTTTTGTTAATTCTTTCTGTATGCTAACACACAGATATGTTTAGCACTTTTATATCCATTTAGCTTTGGATTCAGGTTGTAGTTCTCAAACTATGCTCCTATTAATACTATTTTATCACCAAAATGAAGTGATGGTGTTATGTCTCAATTTGCAGGAACAGCACAGTATGTGAACAGATTAAATTTTCTTAATTCTACATATTTCCTCCATAGCTTTAATTCTTTAGTGCTATCACTAGTTCACTAGATTATGAAAGAATAAGTATCTAACACATATTAATAGAAATAAGCAAAATTGTGATTAAATATTTTTCTTCCTATTTTTTTGAGACAGGACCTGTGCATGTGTATTGTTATTATATTTTATATAAAAATATTGATGCCTTCCACAATTAAATATATCACAACCCTATTATGTGCTGAAATAGGTCTGTCTGAAGAAGTTTGAAAATTTGTTATTTCTTATAAGAATATCTTATTTTATATTTTTATGATTAAAAACATATTTAAATTAGTTTCAAGTATATAGTACATCGGTTAGTCATCTATATAGTTCACAAAATGATCCACTCATTAGCTCCCTCCCTCCCCTGGCCCTCCACCTAGCCATCATATTAATGCTAATGGCATTTCCTATGCCATGTTCCCCATCCCCGTGACCAACTATCAACTACTAATTTGTACTTCTTTAACCCTTCACCCCATTCTTCTAGCCCCGCAAGCCCCCTTTCCTCTGTTCGTCACCAAATTGTCCACTATATTTGTGAGTCTGTTTTTGATTAGTTTGTTCTTTTTGTTCCTTAGATTCTGCATATAAGTGAAATCTCTGTCTGACTTATTTCACTCAACATATTAATCTCTAAGTCTGTCTATGTCGTTGCAAACGGTAGATTTTCATTTTTTTAATGGCTGAGTAATATTCCATTGTATATATGAACCATAATTTCTTTATCCAATTGTCTATTGATGGGCACTTAGGTTGCTTCCATATCTTGGCGATTGTAAATTGTTCTGCCATGAATATTGGGGTGCATAGATCTTTATGAATTATTGTTTCGGCTTTCTTTGGATTAATATCTGGAAATGCAATTGCTGGATCAAAAGATACACCCATTTTTAATATTTTGAGAAACCTCCAGACTGTTTTCCATAGTGGCTGTACCAATTTGCAGTCCCACCAACAATATGTGAGGGTTCCCTTTTCTCTGCATCCTCACCAACACTTGCTGTTTTGGGATTTATTGCTAGCTATTCTGACAGGTGTGAGGTGATATCTCGTTGTGGTTTGAATTTGCGTTTCTCTGATTATTAGAGACCTTAAGCATCTTTTCATATGTCTATTAGCCATCTGTATTTCCTCTTTGGAGAAAGATCTGTTCAGATCTTCTTCCCATTTTTTAATTGGATTGTTTTTCTTGTTGTTGTTGAGTTGTATAAGTTCTTTATATATTTTGGATATTAACTCCTTATCAGATGTATCATTAGTGAATATCTTCTCCCAATCAGTCAGTTGTCTTTTTGTTTTGTTGATGGTTTCCTCTGCTGTACAAAACATTTTTAGTTTGAAATAGTCTCATTTGTTTATTTTTTTCTTTTGTTTCCCTTGTCCAAGGAGATATATCTGAAAAGAAATTCCTGTTAATAATATCAGAGAGTTTACTGCCTATGTTTTCTTCTAGAAGTTTTATGGATTAAAGTCTTACATTTAAGTCTTTAACCCATTTTGAGTCTCTTCTTGTATACCGTGTAAGAAGGTGGACCAGTTTCTTTTTTTGTATGTATCTGTCTAATTTCCCCAACACCATTTATTGAAGAGACTGTCTTTACCCCATTGTGTATTTTTACCTTCTTTGTCATATATTAAGTGAGCGTACAGGCATGGATTGCTGGGCTCTCTATTCTGTTCCATTGATCAATGCATCTGTTTTTATGTCAATACCATACTGTTTTGATTACTGTAGCCTTGTAGTATAGTTTGATATTAAGTAGTGTGATACCTCCAACTTTGTTCTTTCTCAAGATTGCCATGGCTATTTTTTTTTTTTTATGCCTCCATATAAGTTTTAGGATTATTTGTTCCAGCTCTCTGAAAAATGTCATTGGTATTTTGATAGGATTGCATTGAATCTATAGATTGCTTTGGGTAGTATGGCCATTTTAATTATATTGATTCTTCCTACCCATGAACAAGGTATCCTTTTTTTTTTTTTTTTTTTTTTTTTTCAATGACATAATTTTATGAAAATAGGTCTTTTACCTTCTTGGTTAATTTGATTTCCAGGTATTTTGTAGTTTTTGACACAATTGTAAATGGTATTGTTTTCTTAATTTCTCTTTCTGAAAGTTCATCATTGGTGTATAAAAATGCCACTGACTTCTGAATATTTATTTTGTAGCCTGCTACTTTACTGAACTCATTGATCAGTTCTAATGTTTTTTTGGTGGAACCTTTAGAGTTCTCTATATATAGTGTCATGTCATCAGCAAATAATGAGAAGAATATCATATTTTTAACAATGTATCTGTATTCTATGAGATTCTTATATTTAAAATTCTAGTTTTTCTATTCTTTGTCTTTCCTTTTAATCAAAGTAGGCACCATCTCTTCTTTCTCTTTATGTATGAAAGGGCTTGATCGAGTGGAAAATGACAATAATTTACCACTTTACGAATCTGGATTGAGAATGAGGTCATGTAGGACATGGTGGTGGAGTGCGTAGCAATAGTAGCTGTGGTGAGGGAAAAGCGGTGATGGCGGGTGGCTCTAGGGGGTCTATAGCCACTTCCCTTGATTTCAGTAGCCTCTTCACTCCCAGCTACCATGAAATAGAATAATAATATTAATATATTAATAAAATTAATAATTATAATTATAAGGGAAACCACCTTGATCTATGAGTCAAGTACTATTATTTCCCTATTTTTTTTTTTAGGTAGAATTAACTTTAAAGAGAAATTAAAATACTTATTCAAGTCACTCTACTAATAAATATAGGTAAATAAAATTAAATCCAAGTAGTCTTTTTTTTTTTATCTTGATTGTGCTTTTTAGCCTAATTTTTTAAATAAAAAGAAGTAGATTTTTTTTTGTCTTGAATGATATTGTTTTACTTCTAAATATCTTCAAACTTGTTTCCATGAAAGTGTGGAAGTCTTAATGGTTTATGGGAAACCTTTGTGTGGAAGCAATAAACAAATGATGTTTACTTGTGGTAGCCATAATTTTACTGACAGAAAATAATAATGTAAAACTGGTATGATAGTTTATTTATCTTTTGTATAACAATGTCCAAGATATGGCATATATACTTCAGGGCCAGTGAGTCATAGTAACCAAAGCCCTATATTCATTCATGTAATAAATATTATTTAGTGCCTAAAATGTCAACGGGATTATTGTAACCTTTGGGAATGCAATAGTGCACAAGACAGAAGCTTACATTTTAGTAGACCAGACAATAAATAATGAACAAATAAAATAAACAACATAACTTCTTATGGTGGTAAGTGCAATGGAATAAAAAAAAAAAGCAGGGCAATGGGGTAGAGAAAGACTGGATAAGAGACAACAATACTACTCTAAATGGGATGGTCAAAGAAGGCTTTCAGAGATAGTGATATCTTGCTGAAAACCTAAGGATGAGAAACTGCTGAGCCATGTGAAAATCTTGGTGGGGCGTATGAGGCAAGAGGTTAAAAGGAAACTTTCCAGGTAGATGACATAGTAGATGGAAAGGACCAGCATGAAGAATTCTAAGAACAGAAAAGTAAATATATATGAAAACAAAAGGTGCTGTAGGCACTTTAAAGCTCAATAACAAAGAGGAGTGCTGGGAAGAATTTTAAGCAAGAGTAGAATTAATATATTTTGATTTATGTTGAAACTCTTTTTCCCCTTGTTGTAAGAAGAATAGACTAAAGAGGGAGAAAGAATTAAAGCAAAGCAACATGTTAAGAGGAGATTGATACATTTCAGGTGAAATGATAATAATGGCCTAAATTGTCATATCAGTTGAAATGTTGCAAAACGGTTAGATTGGATTATGTTTTGGGAATCGAATTAACAGGATTGCTGAGAGAGTCAAGAGGAGGATCAAAAATGACTTCTATAATTTTTTGAACTTACTGGTTGTTTGGACCATTAAATAAAATAGCAGGCAAGACTGAACTCTTTTTGGAAGATGTTAGTTTTCATCCCAGCTATTACCACTTAGTTTATTGTGATCTTGAAAAAGTCATTTAATTTTCTTTTAATTAGTTTCCTCAAGTGCAAAGTGAGGAAGCTAAGAGTAGAAAGAATTTTAATAATGATAAAATGAGCTAATATATGTGAAAGTACTTAGCTCATAGATCTTGACACATGTTTGCTGCTCAATAAAATTTTAATACACATGAAATTTTATAACTTTAATACAGTAAATCCTCTCCATTTGCCATACATTAAATCTTAAATTTATTATTATTATTATCATCATCATTATCATTACTGTTATTATCTTGTATGGCATAACATTACAATGATAAACTGCACAGTGGGCAATAAATAAGCATCTTAACACATAAATTGAAGAAAAATAATAAAAATGATCCTGAAAGTTATAGTATGAAAGAAATTATTTTCTGCAAATTCTTTTAGACTCAGAGCCTAATCAGAAAATTTGGAATTATATCTAACCAAGGTCAATCAGAGAACTCTTGCCAAAGATATAAATTATATTTGATTCTGGTGGTCAGGCATGAATATCTTATAGATGGTCCTCAAAATATTTCTATTATTAAGTAAAATTATTAGGTTTTAATCACTCATTCAGTTGGGCATTAAAGCAAATTTAGAACTTTTTAAGGTAAACCTTGACCCTACTACCCAAAGTATCTCTGTTTACTTTTTTGTAGAAGTGGTTTGCTCCCTCATGAGGCATGGACTTGTTGCACTTCACAAATTTCCTTAAAGAATGTCAAATAATGTGCTGGCTTAGGTCAAAATCTTACATGTTAAAAGATATATGATAAAGCATATAGGACCATATTTATTTTGCAACATTAACTCGGTGTATACTGGGCCTTTGGCAGGGAATAAAAGAGAACTCACTGCCCTTGTCATCACCCAGTACAATATTTATCAAAAGCTTTTAAGACAGTTTTTTAGGGTCACAGTAGCAAATATTTTGGACATCACCTCAACACTCGAAGAGCTTAGTTAGAGTCAGTCAAGGAATATAAAATCAGGTCAATGTTAAGAGACATTTCTCCATGAGTTTCTCATGACTGCATGTCTTAAAAGCAGAGGAACTGACTTCATTTGTTCCAGACTATCTTTTCAAAGGTGTTTATATAGCAAACAGCCTTAAAAGAAAGAAATAATGTCTCTGTCTGGAATAACAGTCAGGCATGCTTACTGTCCAAGTATAAAAAGTATGGATTCCTAGGAACAGGAAAACTATGCAAATCAGGGAGTTTAGCCCTCAGAATTCTCTATGGCTCATTACCCTTCATTTGATTGAAACATGAGAAAAGTGATGTTTCTGCCTCAGAACATTTACGTGTGTCCAGTTTACAAGACAAGTGCCTGGAGATGCGTCCTCTCCCTGACCGGCAACTCCGCTATGTCCTCTTTCTTGAACTCTCAACAGAGAGACCCCAGAATCACTGGAAAAGCCAATGAGTAGCCTCATTGTGACAGCTGGATAACTGATAGCATCTGTTTGCTATTAGTCAAAGCAGTCATAAGTCTACTCACATTGAAATGGTGAGAATATAGACATCATTTCAAGGTGCAGGGCACCAACGAATTTACAAGTTTTAAAATTGCCACAGTATCTTAAGTTCTATTTTTTTATAGTATAAATATATAGAAGAGTATATCGATATATAAAATGGTGGATAAGTAGGTAAATAAATAAATAATAAAACTTAAAAATGCAGTGCTGTACAGAATCCACCAATGGCAGTCCTGCTCCCTGAATCCAGCGTGCTTGCTCGCTCCCCCGACCACTCATTATCTGTTCCAGATTTTGAGTATTCTGCTCCCTTATTGTCAATAGAATTGTCTGGCTTCAGCAATGAAGCATTCTCATGAAAAGGTCTGGCTGAGGTCAAATTCTTTGCTATAGTCTAATGGTAGGAATGCACTGACTCAGTGTTTAATCTAATGTAAAGCATTGTGACACTACAGATACAAAAGGGACTGAGACACTCCCTTTCCACCCCAGAATTTCTCTTAATAGTCTTGTATGTCTGACACAACCTCCTGAGACTTTTTAAGGCATCTCTTAGGTCCTCTAGTACCACCATAATAAATTGTGAGTGTTCTCTTTAGCTTTTCCTACAGCGTGAAAGTTTCTTTGTTGTAGAAGTGCCGGGTTACCGGTGCATTGTCTCCTATTACCTTTTCCAATTATTGATTCTTCAGGCACACAAACTGTTTTATTTTCCAGACACTAAGAAGATTTATAATTATTCTGATGCTCAAGAATTGTATTTAGAAAAAAAGAAACACGAAGCAAAACTAAGAAAAATTAATAAAATTGAGACACTATAGTTTGCCTTATGCCGAACTTCTGCGAATTTATTACTATAAAACTGTATAACTTCAACAAGACATTAGAGATTTGTCATATACCTTTTTAAGTGTAGTTTTTCTTTTTTTTGCTCTAAATATTATCCTATCTGAATCACTTCCTTATGACTACTGTCTAGCTATGATTTACTGCAAATTCATAGAGAAAATTATCGTCTTTCATTATTTTTCTAAACTTTCTAATGTGACATTCTCTATATCTCTTCTGTAAAACTTATGTACAAAGTGGAAAGTATTATGCTTTTTATATTATATTATTGCTATTCTCCATCTTACAATTATATTTTTAAGATGAATTCATCAGTTGTTCTCTCCTACTCCTTGCATAATTTATATTATTTTTATTCTTTCATGTATTTATTTATTTTACCTACTTAACAAATATATAACAAATATATTGACTCTATAAATCTGACACTCTACAAGGAGCTATGAAATATACACACATGTTTATTTCTGTTCCCCCTCCCTCCCTGGAGGAGCTTCACATCTGGCTCCTTTGCTTAAATGCTACCCTTCTTCCTCAAGTATAAGGTATATAAACTCAAAGCCTCTTGTCCCTTAAGGCTTTCATTTTCTTTGAGACCAGGATGGTCCAGGCACCAACAAACCAGTTAAGATATGGCCTGAAAAAGTCTCTACATTAGAAACAGAAAATAATTTTAATTAACAGGAAATGCATCAACAACAAAACATTTGCACTATGTATCTGTTAACCAAGGATCTCACATAGTAGCAACAGTCATCTCTATTAGTATTGCCCCAGGTGTCAGGTGGAAGATGGGAAACCTTCCTGTTTCCCTAACCCAGGACTGGGGCCCTGCCTTCTGCCAGGTATCACACTCTCAGAGAGCCTCTGGCTTTTCATCGATATATTTGAGTGTTTTTGTTTTTTTTTCCTTTATCATCTATCACCAGACTAATGAGTTTCTTATTCTTTTTCTTGCCTTTCTCTAAGGGATGAAGGTAAAGGATGAGGATATGGGAGTTTTCTTGCTGGTGTATTTTGCTTACCATATTACCAGACCTCCTTCCTTGGGAAAGTACTGTTCTTTTCATGACCAGAGATATTAAGTAATTGGCTTATTTCACAGTTATTTGGATGAACCTTAGAAGTCATCTAGCTTATCCTTCCATATCCGTCAGCAATTTCTTCTAACAATTCACTGTAGATATGTATACAGTATCTGTTCTGATACATGAATTTTTGAGTTGCATGAGGAAGTTTGGAAAATTCTGGCCTCCTGGAGTGTATTAAAAAGTAGGTGTCTCTACATGTCTCAGAGTAGCCTTTGAATGCCTCTCTTTTCCTACCATTAATGATGATGTTAGAATAGGTGTAATGTGACAGGATCAGGACTTTGAAGAGGACTGATAAATTGTGGGCTAGCCGTTAAGAGGGAGCAAACTGAAAAACTGGACTCATCACTTCTAGAAGTAGAGACTATCGAGCAATGCTTTGCACAAAATTGGTGTTCGATGTATTCAATTCGTAAAATAAATAGGAATAAAGTAAATACAAAATCGAATGTCAGTCAGCATGAGCATCAAGTTAATGTATTGAATGGGCAACAGAGTTAAGAACATAGTGACTCAGTGTAGCGAATAAGCCTCGGTTAAAGCTCGACTCCACTCATCATGAGCGATAAGTGACTAAAAGGGACACTTGATTTCACCTTACCTCGATTTCTTCATCTGAAAAATAAGGATAATAATGGCAACTACTTTATAGTGTTCTTATGAGTATTAAATGAGTTAATACTTATAAATCTCTTTTAAAAAATACTCTTGTGGAGTTAGAGCTATATAAGTGATTGCTATTATTATCTTTAAGCAAACGGTTGCAAACAAGGGTAGGATGTTACATTTGATGGAACTGTTAACTAGATAATGAGCTATTTTAATGTTTTGTGGAAATATTTTCTTTTATATTGGAAATAAGAATAAATTTAAATTTCTATGTATTTACAAAAAAATACAACTATTCTGTACCTACAGTGTCATAACTTACTTTTTTCACTTAAACTATGTGAACATTTTTCCATGTCAGAACATGGAAAATTTTCTCCATTTTCATAGTCATTTAGAGTTAAGAAGGAACTTTGAAATTATTTATTTACTTTTTTCCTTCTATATCACGGATTAACTGTACTTCTTGGAAGAACTACAATTTTTCAGATTCTTTGTTGCAATATGCAGTTTGCAGTCTTATATAATGTGCCATAATTAGTATCTTGTTCTTTTGTTGTTGTTTAAAATGACTTTTGTCTTCCCAAAGAGAATATAGCTCTTGCTATTAATAATAACCCACGTTCTTTATAATGGATGAAGCCCAAACCTCTGTAATCACCTGAAATTTAGCACATAGAGCGGTGGTAAAAGTAAATGTGGAATAATATAATCTTTTAAAACCCACTTTAAAATAATAAATTAAGTACATATATTGACTCTTTTGTTATAAAATTGTAAAAATGACAATCAAAATGGGGAAGAAGACTTCAGCAAAGAAATCATTGGAATATAAATAGCATCTGGTCATCAGAAAGGGGAAAATAAAGCTGAATTCTGAGCCAGCATTGTTAAAGAGAGAAGAAATGAGATTTACATCATAGAATTTCCTCTCCACATTGTCTCACCACCAAAAGCTTAAGAACTTGCTGTACCAGGTACCTGCAGAAATACAGGAGAAGGCAAGACTAAAAAACAGGGAGAATTGGCTGAAAATCTGTTTGAAAGAAATTAGACCCTGATCCTCTCTACTCGACTCTGCATAGTTGAGTGGTAGCTCCTCTCATACTCCCATAGAAAATGAAAGTTTTATATTCTGGGTAAACGAGAGTATTTCTGCCCAGGTCAATGAGAGAGACAGTAAATTAAAACAAGGTAAGTAACTGACCATTGATGTGATGAAGTTGAAACGCCTACTACTCAGCCCTAGCCTCTTGCCACCCCATCCCAGGATGCTGGAAATGTAGTATACATCCTCCAGGTATGAAAACAGAAAATTCTTTTCTAGAGAATCTGGGGTGGGTAGGGAGAGAATCTTAAAACTACTGACATCAGAGCTCCCCAAGCGAATGGCCTCGGAAATCCTCATATAATGAGGACCACAGTTAACAAATCCCACTCCCAGGCATGGAATTTCCAAACAGCTTTAAGTCTTCCACTCTTAATATGAGCAGACA
This sequence comes from Pteropus medius, assembly GCF_902729225.1. NCBI lineage: Eukaryota > Metazoa > Chordata > Mammalia > Chiroptera > Pteropodidae > Pteropus > Pteropus medius. The sequence continues at coordinate 9,324,991 of NW_024354911.1, forward strand.
GCTATGGATCAGTACATATTTATAAAATATCTGAGAAAGATGAAGGGGAAAAAAAGGAAAACCATATGGAAAGAAAGACACTAAACAGGGAGTGAAGTTATCGTTGAAACTGTTTATTAATAATTTTGAAGTGATAAAATGTACTATTGCATCCATGAAACAAGAATAGTTTGCATTAAAAATAGTTATCAAGCATAAATGACCTCTTAGCAATGAAAGATCAGACAGTTATTTGGGAAATCTCAATGGGGGTTTGGAAATTAATCTCTCAGAAAGTAGAGCAAATAGATAATGAAAAGGAAATTAGGAGACAAAAAGAAATATATAGGGAGAATTATTCTGAGGTTCCCCATTTGAATAATGAGTCCCAGAAAAAAGTGGAGAGTAAAAACAAAGAAATGGTAATTATCAAAGAATTAAAAGAAGAAACTTTCTCAGAACATAAGCAGAGAACACAGAGAGAACCAACTGGAAACTGACAATGGAGAAAGGATATTCTGAGATTACAGCTGCTGAACAGATTCAGAAAGTAGCCTATTAAGATGGGAAAGGAAGAAGCTCTTGGCAGAGATTTCTTCTGTAAGAGGAAGTGAATGAGATACTTAATGTATTTGTGTATACTGAGACAGATAAGCACTCTGATGAGAGTTCAGAGTGAATTAATGATAATATAAAAAAGGAATCAGACAAAAAAATTACTATTCTTTGCTTTAAGGAAAACCAAAAGTGGTGCAAGAAAGGAAAATTATATAGTATACTATATGGCTCAGCAGTGACTAGAATTCACAGGGTCATAATACCATAAACACTGAGTAGTGATCAAACTAAAACTATGATGTAACTATATTTAGGAACCAAGGTGATAAGAAATATGTTGTGTGTTTGTGCATATGTATGTCTTTGTGGTGGAGGCTAGTGAGGCATAGCAGTATAGGAGAACTAAATCCCCATATTCCACAAAAGAAAGCAAATACAGAATGCCCCAAACATAAAACATGAAAGAAAAAAACATAAATGTGTTATTTAGATTTATGGAAATATAGAAATATGTTAAAGTCAATGTAAGTTACTCTCTCTGGTGAGCAGGAAATGAATTTGCAGGGCTTTGGGTGATATTTGTGTTTTAAAAAGAAATCTCTCGAAATCATTTGATGCTAAATCATACATATAATTTTGACAAAAGAAAATTATAGGGTAAAGTGGATGGTTTTCTACAACTTTATAATTCTTGCAGATTCCTCATAACCAGATCTTAAGAACAAAATCACAGGTGGGGAAAATTCCTTCAAAATCTCTTTTACTTCTTTCTAAAAATTGCCTTTGTTTTTCTGCTGTCTTATGCAGAAATTTAAGAAATACCATAAGAAAATATTACAGGAATTCTACATCATTACCTTTACTACTATTTGTCCCAGAACTAATTACTTTAGGAAATAAAGGTAAGAAACTCAAATATCTTTTTATAATAGGTAGGAGAAGTGGTTTACCTGCCAACTATGCTACCTTGTGGTAGCATAGTGGTTTACCTGCCAACCTGACTTCACTTTGAAATGCATACATGAGGACAGGAATGTGGAGAGCAAAATATTTGTATTAATATCACTTTTTGTTTAAATAAGAAAAATGAAATCATCTATTAAACATCTTTAAATTTGTGACTGCCAATAACAAGTCTCTTTATAAAAGTTAGCTACAAAATATCAATTCATATCTTACGGTTGTTTTTTTTCTGTTCCCTATCCTCACCTTAACAGTGCTTATTTTGTTTTTATCATTCATTATAAAGTGTTATTTTTAAGAGACCAACAGAAACAAAGACAGTTTGGGGAGGTGTACGTAAAAATATACAGACACAGAGCCTGAATTTTCAATTGACTTTTCACAAGATAGCATCTTCTACACCTTTAATCGAGTTGTCATGTCATTGAAAACTGCTAGATGGTCTGTGTGCTACACACTAGATAACAACATATTTGACATGAAGACTTGACTCTATTTTACAGAAGCTTTGAAAATCAGTATTGACATTGATGTAAGGATCAGACTGAAAGAACAGAGGGAAAATGATTTTAAACAATTAAGACAACTATATTTGTAAAAATGCAAATAAGGTTCTTTTAATGGATGTTTATTGAGTTTTATATTTTATATGTTTTAAAAAATATATATTATATACATATATGTTTATTGAGTTTATTGAGTTTTATAATATATGTAGCCAACAAATACGTTAGGTACTGGAAGCAAGAGATGGGACTTAAAAGAGCTAAGAAAGAAGAGTAAAAAAGATTAATATATACATAAAAAATTGTAAGAGTATAAAATTTCACATGTAATGTCTTATTTATTTAATTCTAGAAGGTGCATAACTTCTGAAAATACATTGCTTTAGGGCAAATAGAAGAAATATTACATTAAAATTAATAGACTTCTATTATTTTCTCTAGTATGCTGGGCATTTGTTTATTCATTAAACTAATTTGTTACAATTCCACGAGTATTTTTTAAAGGCCTACTATGTGACAGGCATTATGCTAGCTGCTAAGAATAAAATAATTAAGGAGAGAGATAAGTTTCTGCCCTCAAAGGCAGAATCTCAGATGAAAGACAAATAAATAGAGAAGCAATTATTAGAGGGTTGCAAATGCCATCGAAGGAAAGTCATCAGAACAGGAATGGATTCTTTGTAGACCTTACATTTTAGAATTATAGAACTATAAAGGCAGAAAGAACTGCTGTGGCCATGTAATTTTCTGCAGACCAGTAAACTGAAACCCAGAGAGCATAACAGTGTAGGTACAGACAGAGAGAGACAACCACATGCATGTTCTGACACTGCTGCGACGTGGTCTCCAGTTACCATTTGAAGGTTTAGAGTGTTTAGCTCCACAGAGTTTCATTTCTTCTCTGCAAGGCAGTATTTCACTAAGCCATTCAATAATTACATAATTTTTGAAACATAACTGCAAGGTGTATGGCAGAGGATATATTTTAAATGAATAATTATTCTAAATAAAATATTAGCAATAGTAATAGGTTTTTAGAAGAAAACATTTAGTGGGTTTTACTAGTTCTAGAGAAGTAGTAAAGATTCTAAAGTGAAGGAAAACATTCCCTATCCTCATTTTCCATACTATATCTCATTTTTTTCTTCACAATAGCCCTTTGAGTGAGTATAATTACCTCCATTTTACTGGTGTGGAATTGTAAATTTTGAGGGGATAAAAAAAAGAGTAGCTGTCCCAGGATCACAGAGCAAGTTATGGTAGAAATGTAATTTTAAATTAGCATGTTATATTATCAATGTTCTATTTTGATTGTTTGTTCCTCTGTCTTAAAAAAAAAAAAAAATTCTAGGTAGGCAAACACCACTATGTTAATTTGGATATTAAACGTTACTGTTGCCCTAATGGAAAAATTTTAGGGTTTTATGACACAATGAAATATTCTGGAAAGCAGGACAATTAAAGAAAAAAGGGTTGGAGAATGCAAGAAGTTGGGGAACTCTTATATTCCCTCCTCATAGAATTTATACAAATACCTTGGGATACAAATAATTCACAGAAGACCTAATCCATTGGTTCAAGGACTGATCTTTAAAGGAAACACCTTTGCTAAGACAGGCAACTACTCCCTTATCCATCTTTGGCAAACATTAATACTTAAAAAAATTATATTTTTTCTTTTGTCCTAAGAAGGAATTGACATTTTAATACAGAAGATTATATTTTTCTGTAGCTTGATGGGAGTGCCTCTGAGAAGGTAACCCAAGGCAGTGTTGAGGATGTTTGGTGTTGTATGGGAAAGAGAGATGGAAGCCTCATTAAGAGCAATGCTTTCATCGTCTTGTCCGTTGTAAGTCTGACTTTAATACACACACTTGGCTTTCATTGTCATTACTTAATGACTACCCCTCCCCCAAACCAATTAAGCTTTCTAACAGTTGAGTTATACCTGTTTTAAGGAAGCATTAAGGTAGCATTTAAAATGCTCAACATGGCAACCTCGAGTGACTCTGAAAGCCTAGCTCTTGGATTGGGCGTTTGGTCAGAAGGGTTAGGTAAGCAGAATTTGAAATCAATGATTTCTACAGATGTATGTAGGCCAGGCTTCCTCCAAATAACCCATTTTCCAACATCAAACACACATCCACACCAGTCCATAGTTTGTACATGTATAAGGTTTCCAAAATTCCGCTGATTCAGCTGAATGTTATGAATAAAGCATCTGATTAAAGCAATTGGCAATAAAATGTGAATAATTAACTGACACCACCCTCCTTAGAGGCGTTTGCTTGCACGAGGATTTGGTTAAGCACTCACTAATTGGAGGATCGGTAGAGAGCAGCAGCAATTTAGTTCACTGCTTCTGCTCTACATTTTCCTTTCTGGGTAATGTATTTTTAATCTAAAAACTCTCAGTTGTGTGTAATCTAAAAATGTACTGCCTCCATAGCAATAATCATTAATTCATTTTTGTCCATGATTTCCACAATTTGTTTTTCTCTCTGTAAGCATGCTATGCTCCTTTTTGTTTTTGCTTTGTACCTTCTCACATATGGGATAGCCACAGGCACATTTGATGGTTTCTTCCTTGACACTGACAATGCACTATGCTTCTTAAGTTCTTCCAGTTATCTAGTTACTCTTTATTATTATGACGGTTATTTTATTGAATGTTCACTAACTTAACACTCTCCTACAACCCAATTCAAGAAACAGAACATTGCCAACACAATATTATTTCTTTGAAAAATGTTTCTTACCAAGAATAGTGTCTATCCTCCCATTATTTGTGGTGAAATCACTTTGTGTTTTGTCAGATATTTGATTGATAAGGTTAGAACAACCAAATGTGCCCAAGATGTTTCATGGACTGAAATAGTTACAGAAAAAGACTGCTGCTATACTTCAGAAAAAAAGATGATATAAAATTTTGATATAAAGTCCATTGTTTCAAAAACTGGCAATGCAATAGAAATTGTGTATGAGAAAAAACAAGCTTTATTCATAAAAATGTGTATTAAAATAGTGACTTTTAGGCAGATAATTTAATTTGGAGTGATCTGATTTGTCAAGCATTGGAGACATTTTTTTTTTTTCCCTGAGGAGGATATGTTATTTTATTACAAAAGTAATAATAAAATAGCCATTTGACTTACAGATCCTTTTGACTTACATTTCCTTGGAATGTTAAAAAGGAACAAACATCCTCTTCAATTAAAATTGTATGCCTGGTATCGGTTTTATATGAAAGAAGCCTTTTATGTTTCACATTGATTTGATCAAAGCATATCGCTTGCCCTTTTCTATGCAAATACTTCTTTTTGAGAAGGCCGATTTTCTCATCTATGAGAAAGTTTATAAATCATTTTACACAATGCGCAGTAATTTACATTAGATATATTAAGGTAGGAGCCTATATTGAAATATTTATGATTAAAATAATGATAGTTTTTCTCATTTCAGTCCATGCATCTAATGCTATATAATAGAATGTATCCAGAACTTAATCGAGCACTTATTAGAGCCACTTTCTTATAAATTTGGGCTTTGTTTTAGATTATGTTCCTCAGGATTGCAGAGTATGCTTTGTTGCACCAAGTCAGTGTAAAGCTCATATTAGGCCTTTGATAACATGTTAAGTGATGGCAGTAGTTAATACAACTCAAATTAATGGCAGATAATTCTTTGTTAGTGTTCCTATAAAAACCTGCTATATAAATTCTGATAATGAAATCTTTGGTAGAGAATAGACAGGTAACTGCAGAACCAATCAAAAATTTATTCACATGAAAAAATATAAATATAAATATAATTTTTTATTTCTGACTTTTTACCTCTTATCATTTATTTTAAAATATTCTTCTATATCATTCTGTATTATTTGGAGCCCTCTGGTTAGTCATATTTTATCAAAAAAAAACAGTTTTTTTGTGGTTGGTGTTGTTAAGCTTATTTTGTTTTTATATCATTTGATGTGGAGAAGTTAGTGGAATTCATTCTTTTTGTTACTGAGCTTTTACTCTATTTTTTTCTAAAACTGCTGAGCTTCAAAGTCTTTTCATAAAACTTCTTCTGTGAATAAAAAGCCCTTCTGAGAACGCGGTGTTTTCACATTTATTAGGAGAGGTCTATAGGGTAGCTTAAACTACAAACATTTTAATTAATAATGTTGATGTTTTTATTATTGCTGAACGGGTAACCTGTTTTTTGTGAGCATGTAAGAAGCTGAGTTTCTTAAATAGAGTGCAGATTTCCTTCAGATTTACATGGGTGTTAATGAGGTCATTTATACTTCTAATGCTTACCCTGGGAGTTGTAAAGAAAGGCAGCTGTAAGATATATGTAAGGTGAGCTTTTAGCACCTAGCAAGTGTGAGGCACTGTTTTGCTTCTGGGATACAGGAATGAACAAGACCTACCAAATCCCAGGCCTCATGGAATTTATATTTTTTAGGGAAAAACAGGCAGTAAACAATGAACGTATATTCTGATTTCTGGTATTAAAAGTCTTGGAGAAAACTAAATTAAATAAGGTGATTGAGAATAACAGAAACCATTATTTTATATAGGATGGTCAGGGAAAGCTACGATGATGAAATTACATTTTGGCAGAGCCTTGAGTGAAATTAAGAGGAAAGAGAACAGCAAAGCTAAAGGCCCTGAAGCAGGAAGAATGTTGGTGTGCTTGAGGAGAGTGGTCAGTACGACAGTGACTACGGGGCGATTGACAGGAGATGCAGAAGGAGAGAAGGCCTGATAAAAAGGAGTTGGTTTCCATCCCCCTTGCAATGGGATGCTGAGGGAGGTGATGTATGTTTTAACAGGATCACTTTGGCTACAACACAGGGAATAGATTAGAGGGATTGAGAGTGGAAGCTGGGTGCTGAGTTCATGGAGAGATGATGGTGACATTGGCAAGGGGTTAATTTTTAGTGATAGAAGGAGAATAGATCAAATATATTTTGAGCGAAAGCTTTCTTGATGGATCAAATATGAGGGTGAGACAAGGGATGAGCACAGACAAGAGTGATTCAAGAATTTTGGTTTGAGGAACTGAGTGAATGGTGAGTGCCATATAAACAGATATGGAATTTTGATTTACTGATTTTTGAACAGTAAACTTCAAGGACATTTACATCTATTATCAACAGAAATATTTGCATAACAAATCTTTGGTTTCTAATATTTCTGTGCTACAAAGTGATCATCTTTGACTCATTCCAGAAAGATTATCTCGACTCATTTCCATTTCATCTCAATTTTTAATGACCAAAGAGAAAGATATCATTTTTACCTATGAAATCATGAAGGAAGCCTTACTCTTCCTTCAGAGTCATTTCTATTACATTGTCTCTCAGGTGAGTTTGAAGCATAAAGAAAAGCCTGCATTAAAAAGTAAGGTCTGAAGATGCAGATGAGAAATGTAGGCAGTAGTGTTGCAAACCAGTTGATGATGTCAGACATTAATCTTCAATTTGCTTAATTTAACTTTAGTTTTATTATTTTTTTTTAAATTGAACTAAGGTGTTTTAGGTATCGGAACTTATTTTCTTAGATCAGGCCAAGAAATAGTGACTTTTTTTGCAAAGCTTTCCTTTTTATGCACCAGATTCTCTGGCATTCTGAATTAATAATAAGTCTGTCTAAATTAGATTTGGGTTGTGGATAAGGGAAAACTTGCCTTACTCTAGGGGAGGCAATAGCTATTTTTACAGGAACCTGGATATTATAAGTACTGCAAATTCAGAGTATTTGCACTAGTAAGTTATATTAATAGGTAACTTGATAACAAGTTTCTAAGAACTGGGTCAGAGGGAAAGATTAAATTTGTCCCTTGTAAGTTTTGCAAGCGAAGTTAAAGAGTGCATTTTCGTGGAGGATCTTCTTTATACTTTATGGCCTGACTCAGGAAAAAAGTTCTTGAAATATTAGGTTTTTTTCCTAAAGTTGATACTGCATGTTCACTTGTTTTAAATATTTTCAAACAAGATGATTATTGGGTCTTTTAACAATGTTTTAATGTGGGAAAAGTCACATCCTTTTATCCCCCTCTCTGAAGGCACTGAAGAGGCTATTCATTCACGTAACCATCACCAGTGGGGTGCTATAAGGTGCCAGCAATCATTGCGCCATCAGTCCTTACCCAGCAACCAGGGAGACATTTGGGAAGATCTCATTTCCTACATCAGGATTCACTGTATTTTTATAGACCTATGGAAAAAGGCATCCTGCCTATTCAACATTCCTTTATCCCAGAAATAACATGTGACTATCGATCTCCATCAGTATTATCCACTTTGGACTTTCCTCAAACACTAACTGCTCCTAAACATTTCCTGCTAAAGTAAATTGTATACTTCAACTTTGTTTTTTGGAACGCGTATGTTGTAATAAAGCTAATTGTCTCCCCAGAATGGCTTTTTCTCTTGTAACCCCATTTTCTCTGACTGCACCATTGATTCTCCACTTTTTTTTTCTTTTTTCTTTTTCTTGACTCTTGTACCCAGGCACTGGCGTTGGTAAAATCTTTGATCTCTGAGGGCATTTCTAGGCCTTCATATCTGGCTTGAGACCAGGTGATGAAGCTGAGAACTGTTAGTTCTTGGCATGAATTAAGGCAAATAGAAAGCAGGAGACAGGAGGGAATAAGACATACATTTCTCTTTATTTTTCCCTTCAGAGAACTGCAATAAATGTTTCCCCTTTGCAAAGCTTCCAGATAATCCTACATGCAGAAAAAAGGCACATCACAAGCAACCTATCCTTTGCATTGCCTCACATCTTTCCTTGTCTCAATTACTCCCTCTCACCTATTCCTTACCTTCATTTCCCTGGGCTTTCCCCTGTCAAATAAACTGTCAACACTCTAATCCTTGCCTCAGGCTCTGTTCTTTTTAAAAGACCCAGTCTAAGATAGATTAATCTATTTATTTAGCAAAGATTGTGGGGAATAGAAAAGTTTATAAGACTCCCCTTTAGCCTATATTCTTTGAATTGCTATCAATTGTTCACATTTTTCTTATGATTAATTCTGAAAAACAAAACAAAACAAAAATTTCTTCTTCGGAAGTCATAGAATGCTTTTTCTTCTATAATTATTCCAGGATTTTTTTTTCCTAGTCAAAACTTACAAGTAATAAATGTATCATAAATGAACACATTCAATGAGTGCATAAATAGTGAGATTTCACTAGTAAGCATTTTGGCATGTCACAGTATGTAATGAAGCAGAAATTATCTTGTGGCCTGATATGGATACATAAGATTTCTGTCATTATCTTCTCTTTATTTCCCCCTCAAATCTTAAGTTAACTTTGGAAAGTAATTTGGAAAGACAGTGTTTTAAATGATGCTTGGAACTTTTCTCTTTCAGATACTTAATAAATATCATGCAGTCTTTAAAATCAATAAGATAATGAAGATTTTGATCATTTTAATATAACCTATATTTATATAATTAGGTATCAAAATTACATGTTCAAATGATTACACATATGAACACTAACTTCTTAATTAGAGACAATTACGCTAACTCTGTAAATATACAGTAAATATACAGTAAATGACTGAAGTGACAAAATCAAATAAATACTTCCTTCAAAAAATGTTAGAGAAAATAAAAATACATATTTATTATAAATACCTTTTGATAAAATCTAGCATTTCTATGTATTAAAAGTTTGATGTGAATTGTATTCATTTTGCAATGAGACTAATAACAAGATTACATCTTACCTGAAGTAATGACTATATTAATTTATTAGAAGAGATTTTTTTTTCATAAATTGTCATGGTAACATCATGGATTATATGTCATTTCCTAATACCTGATAAGTTCAGCATACATTTATCTCCTTTTGGTTTTGTATCCTCAACATGTACTGTTGCCAAAAGTATTGACAATGAAGGTATTTGATTTCTTAGGGCTTCTTGACATACGTTTGGAATAACGAGATCATAAGTCTTTATAATTTTCTTTACTTAAGAAATATAACACATGAAAACCACTGATGATAAAATTAAAGTTTCAGATGCGTCCAAACCTAAATCGATAGTTGAGAAATAATGTCTGCAATTTATCTGATGTTATTTAATGTTTTTATTATTATACCAGAAGACTTATGATTATAGTTTCATGTATATGCATACATATAACATAAAATATAAAATTATATATTGAATATATTTATATATATATTTATACACATACATATTATTGAGCAAATATTCAGAAATTATGGAAGGCTGGCTATTGTACCTCTGTCACTTACTATGTTATTTTGGTTTTGTCATCTAAATTTATAAAATAAAGTTAGTAAAAAAGAAAGAGATATCTAAATAAGATATTTTGAAATGCTATGTGTATTGGCTTTAATTTGAAATGACCAGGTAGCAAAAACATTTTAGGGGGTATCCTTAATAGCTCAGGGGACAATAGGCTGAAGTAGTTTCATCTGTGTCACCTATTTTCATAAAGTACCTGACTTCAACATATGAGGCTAATGGTGAGATCCATTGATAGGGACCCTACTTTATGATTTTAAAAAGGTTTGAATTCCCCCAACCATAGGGGCGGGAATAAAATGTTCTCAAAAATGTCTCAATGTGAGTATGAGTTAAAACTCATGTATGCTGTTAGGTCAATATTTTCCCTTTTAGATAAGAAACACTGTGTGGTTTCTTTTATAAACTTTAAAGAAATGTAGTTTTCCTATGCTTTGTACTTCATTTTTTAGATCAGCCTCTGGTTTGTATTTTGTGATTGGCAATTCCTCATTTGTTTTCTCCACCTGTTGTCTTTTCCATGACACCTCACATCGTACACCCCATATCATATGAAAAGTATTTAAAGGTAGATTTAATAATGTAGCAATTGAGGCCTAAAAGTGCAAAGTCTGACTTATAAAGACAATAGAAAACCAGAAGGCGACCAAGTCTGGGGCTCATGCTGCCTGCCTCGCTCAGCCAATAGACCAACACAGGAGTTGTGCTATTTAGAATAAGCATTTATTGTCAGAACACTGGTGATCTGAGAAGGCAGCAGTTTAATACCTTCAAAACTGCTTTGCCTTCTCAGTCCAGCTTAGGGTATTTAAAAGAAAATCATTCCAGGGGCTACATGATGCTCAGTGGGGCGGAGGTTCTATTGTGCTTCAAGGAGCCATTCCTCTGGCAACGTGGTCTTCTGGTGGTGTTAGTAACCCAGGAACAAAGATGAGAGTAGTCTGGAAAGAATGCTAGACCAAAGGATTATGATCAGTAAGCATAAAGATATTAATCATTAGTTTCAGGGCAATTTTCTATGGCAGAAGATGTTCTAAGCTCTGGGTCAAGCGCTGGGGACAATCTATTGTTTTGCTATAGAGCAAGGAAAAATGAAGCCAGAGACACTGTGAGGCCTCTATTAGAGGGGTCCCAACTGGGTCCTTCTTCAAATGTATTGATGCAAATTAAATATATTTCTTCACATATGCTGGCTCAAAAACTAAACTGATGGTTGGGAAAGTAAACAAATCTTTGTTTGTAAGCATTGTATTTATGACATTGTGATATATCAATTTTATAAGTATTTCATTTATATTTTACTTGAAAGTTTAGTTTTTCATATGCGGTTGATTATAAACACTGAAATAAGCATATATGTCTGGATAACACTAAGTATTCATGAATTTTTGTGTAGATATTGGTGTTTTCATCTATATATGAACTTGAACATAATTTATTTTTAAACAGCAAATATTCATTTTTAAACTTTAAATTTAAATAATTTATTGAAATTAAATAAACTGATACTTTAAATACTGACTATGAAGCTCTTTTATAATAATGCTTACCTTAAATTGAAGATACATTAAAGTCTTTATGAATCATGCAAAGTGCCTTCAGCATATTTTATGCAGCTCCTAATAATGTTTCTATTTAGCAGAAGATGAGTTCTGATTATTTATATTCTGTTAAAGGTGTCACTTCTTTCTTCAGTTACCAGTTACCATCATTCTTCTTTCTCTCATTAAAATTATAGGATTGGAATACATCATTTAAACTTGAGAATTGATGATACTTAGAGAACCAAGACTTTGTATCAATATATTAATTATAGTGGGCACTTAGATTTCATGATGCTCATTTATATTTGTGGAATAAATATTGTTGTCTCCAGCAAATACTAATACAGATAAATCCTAGAAGAGGAGCATGCATTTGGAGAATGGATGCTCAAAGTGACATAGCGCTAAACTTGCTTCCACTTTTACTTTGCTAGGCCTGGCTTTGAAGGTAAAGCTGATAAAGGGCAGGTGAGAATGAGGAGAAAAGCAGAATTTATTCTAGCTAATATAAGCATAAATGGATTAATCTAGGTAATTAATTCATTACAAAACTAATTGTAAGGGCTGAAGAAGGCTTTAAGGCTGGGCTTCCAGAAATTATTCCCAGAATAACTTCACAGCCTTTGCCCACTGAGGGAATTGCTTTCCCTGTTAGAATCACAAAGTAGTTTTTCCAACCAGTAGCCTCAAGAAACATGTACCTTACTAATAATAGAAGAATTGAGACATGTACTCCAGAACTGCTGGGTCTGTTTCATAACCATGCTTACTGTAATTCTCACCTACAAAAATTGATTCCTCACAAAACACCTCCTTTGAAACTTAATTTGTTTCTGAATTGTTATTGATAAAACCCAAATCCTGTCAGCGACCTTAGTGCGAGTCTGGTAAAGGTAGTTTTTATCTTTCTGATATCTGAATTATAAGAAGGCATCCAAGTCAAAAGTTTGAAGAGATGATAAGTAATCAATGAACTATATACATGGTCATATAGGGAAATTTATCAACCACTTATCCCTATAATCCATTTGATCTTTATTATATTTGTACAAAAGTCAAAATCTCTAACTCGCTGTTGAAAATATGTCTTGAAGCCTCCCAAATTATATCTATCTATTTCCCTTTGTTTGTGAAAACCACTGTCTTAGGGCAAGCTTCTCTGTAGACCTCCTCTTTCAACTTTAAAAATTCTTCCTTCTCCCCTCTTTGCCCAGCATAAAAATTCAAACACCTTTTATTTCTTTTCTTGTCTCGAACACACAGTTCCAGGAATCCTGGTGATACTATACAAGATAATTCTGTGCTTTATTCTTTATCTCTATTTCCATTAGGAAAAAAATATTCTAGTAAGAATATAAACATGTGCAGAAAATGTGACAGAGGGTCAGTAAAGTTGAATAATGTGTGCTCTCTTTACTAAGTATTAAAGCAACCATCCATTTTCATTTGCTCTTGGAGGAAGATCCTTTGAACTAACTTGAATTAGAGCCACCGGCGTCAGTTTTTGTTAACACCAGAGTGAGACTAAAAACAGTCTGTGACTTCAGATAGAGCGAGACCTCGATTCTACCTCCCCCATATACTATTTGTGGGATCTTGGGAAAATCATTTTACTGCTTCAGTGTCAATTTCTCATCTGTAAAATGGAGATGTAGTATATAATTGATATGATTATAGTGAAGTTTAAATGAGATACTTAAATATTTGTCAGAGTAAGCCTTTAACAAATATCTGCTACTTTCAGTAGAAATAGAGTCATGCAGATGCTTGTCAGAATCTTGGAACCACTATTTACTAATCGTATGGTCTTGGGAAAGTTGATTAACTTTTCTGAATCTCAGTTTAGTCATCTGCAAATTGGATAATATTATTGACTTGTAGAGTTGTTATAAAGATAATTATGCAAAAGTGCCTAGTTCAGAATCCAACACAGTATTAGTTTTCATTTCTTCGCTTTCTAAGCTTTATTCAAAATTGAAACAACTTTATAAATTCTTACAGTATTTAACTCTGACGATAATTTAGTGAGCTGAAATGTTTTAAATGTGTGCAAGATTAGCTTACTGTTAATACTGTCTGATTGAAGGGTCCTGAAATTGGGCCATGTGCATGAACATTTAAAATGGACCTTGTCATGTATATTATTTCTGAAGCCTCAATTTACTTTTGCATGTCTTCTTGTTGGTAGCTCTCAATCATCTGGATGTTGAATTGAGTTTAAGTCTAATTTGACAGTCTATGACAGGGGTCCCCAACCCCTGGACTGTGAACCGGTTCTGGTCTGTGGCCTGTTCGGAACCGGGCCACACAGCAGGAGGTGAGCAGCGGGCCAGGGAGTGAAGCTTCATCTGTATTTGCAATTGTTCCTCAACTCTATCATCACCACCTCAGCTCCATGTCAGATCATCAGTGGCAACTACTGGTTTATGAATACAGGTCATATGTACCTCTGAATGTTGCAAGATACTCATTAAGTGAGTTTTTGTTCTTATTTTTCTAAAAATTGCTCAAACAAGTCTACGGCCATGCCACCCTGAACAAGCCCGATTCCATCTGATCTTGGAAGCTAAGCAGGGTCGGGCCTCGTTAGTACTTGGATGGGAGACCACCTAGTAAGACCAGGTGCTGTAGGCGTAAAAAAAAATAAAAAGTAAGGGATTATAAACTGACAAGGTCCTTGCAATCTGTGAAGTCAACCAAGGGTTGCTTCGCCTAACATAAATAAATAAATAAATGAAAAATAAAAAATAAATAAAAATTGCTCAAATATTTTAGGAGTAAGGTGTCAGGTAAAGATTTTTCCATAAGATTGAAAATGTACTCATAAGAATTAAAGAAGTTAATTTCTCTTTCCAGTTTTAGGTGCCCAGAAAAATTCAAAGGGACAAATAATTTACTTGAAAATATTGTCTTAGGCCAATTTAATGTAACATTTTTTTTTTTGATATTTTAGATAAACTATTAGAAAGCATGAAATAGAATTGCACAGAATTATTTATTTGGCAAAATCTGGCTAAATGTATCTGTTAGAATATTAGAACACCACAATTATAGACATCTCTGTCAAGCCTAATGCCAAAAGACATTCTCATTTTTCTATAAGTGTTATGGTGTTTTTCAAATACTTTAAATAGCAAAAGTTCATTTGGTTGTCTTATGAATAAATTGAAATATAGCTATAGTAGAGTACTGTCTTGGAGTGAGCTGAATAGAGCAATTTATTTTTTATTATATTTCTAATGCTCTGCAGTGACTACAATAAATTCAGATTATATTTTTATAAAAAAATCATTAAAGAAATCACTACTTCACTTTTAATGAGATTACGAATGATGGTAAAAAATGTTCCCATAAGAAACACATAAGGAAGAAGATAGCTGTTCAGTAGCAACACTTTAAAAAAAATTTTAATTTGTAAAATTTGGTGGTAAAATAAATATTAATTAGTAAGTATAAAAGTGCTAAGTTTAAATCAGGGAAGTCTTTTAAGTCTGGAAAAAATATTATAGTGAAACTTGACCACCCTCTTGTACTTAGTCACTCAAATAACCAAAAGAAAAATGTGTCAGAATATATGCCATCAAAGCACCTTCCTCTTCATAAAAATGACATATTGATGATTAAGTCATGAAGCTCCAGTTTAATGCTTTATTTATTTTTTAACCAATAGTTTATTTTTTCTCTCATGAACTAGCACTCAAAGCTTTTGGATGCTTTAAACATAACATTTCCAAAACATGCAACTTGTTTCCTTGTGTATTTCTAGTTGTTTTTCAAGGGTACTACTTTTATTATTTTGCATTTAGAAAAACAGAGTGGATCTTCTATTTATAGGATCTGCACATGTTAAAAATGGATGCTTTTATATTTTGCTTAATTTAATTTTTTCATGACAAATTGTGCTTACCTACTAATTACTGAATGCAGAAACAGTCGCAGCTTAAATAAGATAAGCATCAATTCTGCCAAGAAAATAAATCTAGATATTGAGAGTATTGAGATAGTATGATGACTTTATGTCATGAGGGACCCATCCTTAGCATATGACTTTTACCTTGGAGTTTGTTCCACAGTCTAGGATGGGTCCTGGAGCCCCAGTGTTCACATTTGATAACAAGAAAGAAAAGAGAAAAAGATAAATGTGCCCATGTCCTTCTCTTTTACGGAGCTTCTTCAGAAGGCTCACATAACACTTCTGCTATAATGTATACATGTGAGCCAGAAGTGTTAACCTGACAGGCCTGAAAATACCAGCTTTAAAAAGGCCTGCTTGCCATGTTGGCCCTACTTCAGTTGGCATCTGGGAATTTGGATTTCAGAAAGAGTCCCACCATTTTCTATCTAAATATAGTTCACTATGCCTAAATTGTTTTCTACAAACAGTATGCTTGACACTGAACACTTGCTGTACTTTTGGGAGTCTGAATTTTGGTATATACTAGGCAGGGGGTACCTATGTGACCAGCCCCTAAGAAAGCTGAGTCTCTAATGAACTTTCCTGATAGACATTTCACACGTGTTGTCATAATTTAACAGAGGGATTTAAGTGCCTCCTCTGTGACTCCGGGAGGAGGGGACTCTTGGAAGCTTGTGCTTGTCTTCCTCCAAATCTTGCCCCATAAATCTTTCCCTTTGTTAATTTTACTTTATATCCTTTCACTACAATGTATCATAGTCACAAGTATGACTATATGAGTCCTGTAAGTCCTCCATGAGTCATCAAACTCATCGCTGTATATTGTAGGAACCTCGTGGAATGGGATTTTATCTAGTTTATGTTTTCATCTTCAAGGGTCATAAAGATCCCTGGCAAACATGAAAGTTCATTGAATGACTATGTAACTACTTCTCTAATTATAACACAGATTTCAAAGTCCATCGCAGATCTGGTAATTTTTTTTTTTTTTTTTTTTTTTTGGAATTAAGAGTAATAATATGATTTTGTGTTTTTATTGGCATTCTCTTTTCAAGGTGACTGCAAAGTTTTGGGTCTGAATGACCGAAAGGATGGAGTTGCCATTAACTGAAATGAGAAAGACTACGAGAGCGGTTTTGGAGGGGAGCTCAAGAGTTCATTTTGGATATGTTACATTGGAGATGAAGGGCAGGTGGTATTGCCAGAAGACTGTGATTCAGGGAAAAGGCCTGAACTATAAATACTATCTTAGGAGGTATCATCACATATATGATATTTAAAGTACTGAAGGGGATGACTGAGGAAAAGAGCATAGATAGAAAAGGACCAAGCTTTAAGGCATTCGACCATTCAGAGGTTAGGGATGTGAGTAGAAACTGCCAAAAGAAACTATGAATGAGGGGCCAATGAGGAAGCAGCTAAACAAATCTCTTTACTTTCACCTTATAAAAAAATTAGAGAATATATTTCACATTTTTCCTATTTTTCTATAACTTACATGAAATGTAATTCTTAAAAATTTAGGTTGTGATAAAAATGAAGTCAAATCCATACATCTCAATTATATTTGAATATATTTAGCACAGTGTTTGATATTTTTATACCAGCTGTATTGTACTGCTGATTCAATTAGTAGTCTAGGTCTATTCTAAAACTTCAGTGGTTTTATGACAGACTAATTCATAACTCAAATCACCTGTTCTAGTTTTGTTTTTTTGTTATTTTTCTCTAATATTGCCAGTTCTTTTGAATGAATTTATCTTTATAAATTTACTTTTTCTATTTATCAAAGTTTATTTTTGTCCTATCTAGTGGTGCTAATTTCTAATTCAATAACAATTTAAACTTTGACACTAGAAAGGTATTGTTTGATATTTCCCTCTAATTTTACCGACCCAGTTTCAAAATATAATCCTACGTTTATAAAGAGTAGTGGAAAAAATATTTAAATGTATTACTATAAATTCATTAAATATCATAGAATTTAAACAGAAATCTGGGCATATTTCAAAATAAAAGCAGGTGAATAGAGTCAACTTTCATTTGAAGGAATATGTATTAAAGGAGCAACATCTCAATTAACTGAAACTCATTGCTATATATTGTGGTTGCCTCGTGGAGTGAGATTTTATCTAATTTCTGTTTTCTTGTCAGCATAATTATAGTACTAGGAATCCACTCAAGCAGCAATGATTTTATTAATTACTACTATGTTCCAGGCTCAGTGCTTTGGGCTGGAGATACCAAGATCAAGAACAATCCTTGCTGTAATGGTTTACAGTTTATTAAAGGCAAAAGAGTTATATCTTCGGTCTGGTTCTTTAAAAGTAGAACTTGAGATGAGAATTCATGTGTCTATGACTTATAAAGGAAGTGCACTTAGGAGAAACTGCTAATAGATCAAGAAAGCAGGAGAGGAAAGGGAAGAAGTCAGGCAAAGGTGTCACTTTAGGAGATTAGCTTCAACCTAATCCTACAAAGAAACTCTGGAGTATAAATTATGCTTCTGCTTCATAATCTGTCCTAACTGGAGGCAAGGGAGTTGGAATTTTATATCCACACTAGCGTTCACTGGCTAGGACCCACTGGGTGGAGAGGAGAGTCCCAAGCATTCCCAAGACTGCCTCTGAGAGCAAAGTGGCTCCACAGCCCAAAGACCTTCTTCTATGAGAAACAGGGAATCCTAGGGAGGTACATGTAAGAAGGATAAAGGGACTCAGAGAATCAGGCAGAACACCAGTTATTTGCAACGACACAAAAATAGCTAATTTATATAACATGTGATGAGTACTCTCAAAGAGGGAACTGCGGGATGCTATGGCAACAAAGAAGATGGGATGTAATAGGGTTTTATGGGAGAGGGGATGATTTCTAACAAAATTACTTCTGGAGGATCAGAGGGAGTTAACTAGATAATAAGTGAAGGAAAAAAGAAGAACTTTCAGATGAGAAGACCTGTGTACAAAGGCACAGAGTCACATGATCATGGAAAAAACTATAGCTGTAAAATAGGGAAAACATTTTTTCCTACTTTTTAAGCTTGTCCTGGGATTAAAATCAGATGATGATTTTTGTAAACTTTTAAAGAAGTGAAATTCTGTTACTTGTTGGAGTCCATAATTAACGTCTTAATTACACTGCAAAATAAAACCCTTCCACGAGGCAGCCTACATCAATCCCCAACATTTTGTATTTATAAGCAATTTCAGCAAGATGTTTACTCTTCTGTCATCTTCGATTTGAAATAATGCTAGCAAGCCCTATTGTAATTGCTCCACATACATATAGGAAGCATGCCATTATTAAAGATAAACACTAATTTTATTTCATTTCTCTCACTGTGTATTCGCACAAGAGAGTTGAGTGAATTCTTCAAAGTTTAAGTTCAAAGAAAAGCTACAGCCAAAAAAAAAAGATTAGAAAAACTAAAGTCTCTGCTTTTAGGCATATCTAGTTTCAGAAACACCCATCCTCACCCCATGATTTTCTTTTTGTTTCCAACGCATTTACCATGATGATTCCGTCTCTTTCACCATTCTATCCTCTGGCTGCTGAGAAGACCCCTTATTGATTTTCAGTCTCTCTCTCTCCCTCCACCCCCTCTCCCTCTCCCTCTCCCACCCTCTCTTTCTCTCTTTCTCCTCTCTTCCCCTCTCTTTTTTATAATGTTTTTCTGAGCTTTTTATTTACACTATACATACTGAGAAATTCTTCTTTATCACACTGTGGTCATATACCAGATAATAATTCTAATTCCTAGAAATCTTTTAAAGATATAAATTATATTGCTATTAGTAGTAGTAGAATTAGTAATGTTAGTAGTGATATCTAATATTCTGGGCATACTAGAAAAATATAGTGTTTTATGCATAGAGTATAGACGTTTTCATGTTAAAATTTTGTTGCTTCGTCAGACAATTGTGGTTCTTTCTATAAAATTAGATTTAGAAACAAGCGTGACATGACATTTTGCTATAATTTACGGTAGACTGATATAATTTATTAAAAATTGAACCCGCGTGATCTGGAGTCCTGTGCCACTCAGAATTCTATTTATTGTATTAAATAATTCAAAGAGAACATATTTCCTCTGTAATTTTTCCTGATATTAGTTCAGGTTAAGAAGATAACCTCTTTTTTTTGAAAGTGTAATGAGCAACATCTACTCATAATCGCCTACCGTCGTAGATATTCTTTTATACTCTTTCAGGCTGACACTCTGTAACTGTCTTTGTTTAGCTCCCAAAGGCTGTGGTGGCAAATCATCCCAATAATTATAGCATATTAGACAAGATAATGTTTATTTTACTCTTCTTGTTTTCTTATACTGAATAGAATCTTCTTTCAAAGTACAAACAAGACTGGGACAAAGCTCAGATTTGTCTCTACAGATTGATCTGAATGTATATGGCAACTGATAAAAAGTAGCTTCAATGAACAAATCTTCATTCACTGGACATTAATTCAAGTGTCATGTTCTGTGACCTAAGAGAATCTCTATGTTGTTTCTTCAGATTAAGTAGAGAGTTGCAATAAAAAAGTATTTCCTAAATTCTAGTATCTTCTTTTCATGTTATGCTTATGGAAAATATTGCTTAAAGTCATTGTCACAATTTAAACACAATCATATTTAATAATGCAGCACATTTGAAATCAGATTTCATTCCCACTGTGGGACTTGCAGTTGTCTCAAATATCCCTTATCCTCTATTTCCAGAGTTATTGAAACATCAGATTTTAGCAGGAGGCTGGGAGGGAGGTACCATGCATGGTAAGGAGAACATTTCCCAGTCTTCCTTGTAGCTAAGGATGTGGCTATAATTATACAATCTAAGTAGAAGCATCACAAGGCAGCATCCTAGAACTTTCTCTAAAAGACAACTAGCAGACAGTTTTTGTCTTTTCATCTTTCCTTCTGCTAGGAATGGGGTGTGACAACTAGATTATAACTGTTATTTTAGACTTTGAGGGCAAGTAACACAAGGTAGGGAAAGCACTTCTAAAATGCCTGAGACTCGAGCAGAGCCCTGAGTACACACTGGTCTGCCTTGCTCCAGAATTTTTTTTACACAACAGAATCTACCTTTTATCTTGTAAAAATCACTGTTAATTGTTGGTTTTACAGCAGCACCTAATCTTCATCATTAAATCTACCAACCACTCAGGTTTCAAGTTAAGTGTTATATTTTCATTCAACAGATACATGTAGATTATCTACTGAATTAATTGCTGATATCCAGACTTGAGTTATCCATAAAGCTTTCTTATGGTACTTCCTGTGTGTTTTACTGTTTCTCCAATGAAATTCTGTGCACCTATGCCAGGCTAGCTCAGAAGAATTTCCAGGGGAAGAAATTAAAAATAAAGATGAATTAGTTCTACATTTCTTGTATTGATTTACAAACAGTAGTTTAGGTTAGAGTCCAGCAATCTATGTTAATTAAAATAAATTAGATGAGTATTCATTTTATTTATTTACTTATTTATTTATGCATTCATTAATATAGAAGATTTATGTTTTCCTCTATGCACCCCTTTCACTGTATTTATAGATTCTAGTATGAAGTGTTTTTTTATTTCTTGACTTCTACATAGTTAACAATCTTCCTTTTAATTTTCTCTTTGAACAATAACTCGATGTATTTGTCATCTTTTGATTATTCATTTGTAACTGTATTGAATAAAGTCCAGATTACATGGCCTGTACTGTCTCTGCTCTTTAAGGTTTTGTTTTTCGTTTGTTTGGTTGGTTGTTTTTTTGCTTCCAACTACGTGATTAATTTTTGTGAATTTTTAATGGACATTAGAAAAAAATCCATTCTATTAATGGAAGATTTTTATTAGTCATGCGTCGATCCTATTTTTCAGTTTCTCCCTGTCTTAATAATTTTTTTTAATTTAATAGAAAAATCGTATTATCTAGAACTGCATAATTCTCAAATATATATTGGAATTTCCCATTGCAACTTCATGTTTCTCAAATTCTTCCATTTCTAATTTGTTTTGTAACTTTAGCTGCTCTGTATTCTACTGCATACTAATTAATGACTATATCTTTTCTATAAGTTGTGACTTTTAACATTACATAAAATAATGACCTTTCCCTATCAGTGTTTTAAATTGAAAATGTATTATTAATTTTATCTTACTCTATATAAATATTGTCACTTCTGAGTGATGATTGATTTTAATTTACATATTTCTATTACCACTTTGTGTCTTTTCCAATCTTGACTCCTAATCTTTTACTGCCGCCTGTTTTAGTATATATTAAATTATATATATATATATACACACACACATATATAAATATATTTGATAAATAGCATATAAACTTATTACTTTTAATAATTTATAAATTATATAAGTAAATGTAAAGTTATATAATAATATTTAATTATATATGTATTTGATATAGCATATAAACATGTTTCTTTTAAATCTAGTCTAATAGACTGTTATAATGAGCAAATTCAATCTATTCACATTTAGTCTGTGACTGATACAACTGTTTCCATTCTACTCTATGGTTATTATTTATTTAAAATTATATATTTCTCTATTCCCTTTGCTCTATTTTTGCTCATTTTATCAAACTCTTATTATTTCTACTCTTTCTCTTTTATCTTGTTTTCCCTCTCATTTCTGGAATTGTGTATTATAAAAATTGTTTTAATCAGATATTTATAGTTCTTTGGTATTTGTAAACAAATACCTACTGTTTCTCCCATAGAGACACACTTTTTCCCCTTTCGACTATTCTAAAGTGTAAGATTTTAGATAATTTATTTTTCTCCTTCCCTTTCCTTTTCTTCCCACAAGGCATTAAGAGTTTTACCTCCTCTTCATGTTCTACACCCACTCCAAACTCCAAAGTTTTGCTAAAATATTACTAATCTTTTTATTCTATATATATTTATATTTTGGTTTTAAGAAATTTTATTTAGTACTTGAATTGTATATTACTCAGATGAACCATACTTATTCATCAAATGCACATATACTCATTTTAAATGCTCACCACCATATACTTTTCTATATCATTGCTTCACATCCAGTTTATTCGTTGGGTGGTTTTAATATTGTCTCAAGTATTTTTGTCAGGTGGGATTATTTGAATTTTGAGATTACTGAATGTTTGCATAGCACTAAATATTTTTCTTTCACACTAAGATGAATGAGATTTTGGCTGTCAGATACTGGGATATAGGTACACATACCCCACCCCACCCCTCACCCCTGCCTCTTTTTTTAGTAACTGCAGGTGTTATTCCATTGTTTTTGAGCTTTCAGTGGTAGAGATGAGACTCTTGAAGACAAACTGATCTCCTGTACCACCCAGGCTTATCAATTAGAATTAGACTTAGGTGCTAGTGGTAGAAAATCCCCCCAGATTATGACATAATATAAAATTTTATTTCTTTCTCATGTAGAAATCAAGAGCTGTAACTAGTTCAGGTCAGGTGGGTACAACTCTGTGATGTCAAGAATTTATATTCTTCTCTTTTATTGCTTCTTTGTGCCTGATGTTCATTTCAAATAAGCTCATGGTCCACAATGAGAGCCAGTGGAAACATGCTGAAATGAGCTAAATGTAGAGTACTGCTTTCTTATAAGGATATTTCTGCTTGAAATACACTGGCAAGAACATGCTGAATGGATAACTGGGCAATGTTTTCTTTGTCCTGGACAGCCATTATCTGATGGATAATTTAAGGTTCAATTGCAATGAAAAAACGGGAGAGTCAATATTAGGAAATGAGTAGGTTCTGACACATTGCGACAGTCTGTTCCTTCTGCCTGGAAGCCTACATGATTTCCTTTGTAGACTTCAAAATCACAACTTTTATCAGAGTATGTCTAAGGTTTTTGTGTGTGTGTGTGTGTCTTCAATTACATATATAACTTGTAAGCCCTCTCAATGAGTAGATTCCTATCTTTCTGTGACTCAGGATTATTTCCTTTCAGTATTTAGTTTTAAAAAGTAGAGAAAGGGAGGAGAAAACTCATATTTTGAAACTTGACTACTATATTTTTAATGTTCTGTGTGACAAAACGGAAAATTTCTATAAAACACTTCTGCTGTTTACTAATGTACAGTGGTTTTCTCAAGGTAACAGACTGTGTGATTAAGTTTTGTGGTGTATTAGACACTTTTTTTTTCATAAAATTGTGTTTTTTACTTTAACAAATGATTGTTATACAAATTATGGTTATTCAGACTTGGGTATTTGGCAAATATATTCTCAAAAGTGAAGTGAAACTGCCATCCCAAAGAAAGCACCTTAGCTATATGTGTTACTAATGATAAAATTTTAAGATAAAATGTTTTAATATAAAAACTAGAATTTTGGAAAATCTATCAATGTCAAAATCTGCATGATGGCTTCCCAACACTTAAAGACTCTACTGAAGATACTGATGATGAGATTAATAAAAATGACTTGTCTTATAAAATGAAATGTGTCAACATTTGGAATATCTGTGAATTTATATTTTCCAATGACTAATGCATGATGTTACAAAATCATGTATGAGTAAAAAGCTATAGAAAGTGCAGGATAGACCAAAGTATTTTAACATAACGGTACCAAAAGGTCATCGATATGGTTATACATTCTACTTTGCAAGCAAATATTAGGACACTACCACTTTTGAGTGTGATATCAAAGACTATTCACAATGTTCTGAAAAGGTTGTTGAAATACCTTTCCCTTTACAACCAAATACTGTGAGGCCGGATTTTCTTCAAATACTTCAAGCAAAGCAACATGTTGCAACAGATTGCATTCAGACGCTGATATGATTCTCCAGATAGATCATTTCCACTAAACTAGATACTAATGAGACTTGAAAAACTATAAAATGATTCCATTCTTTTTATTCAATTATTCTTTGTTTGAAAAATATAGTTTTCAGACTAAAAATGTTCTCTAGTTAACATGTCATTAGTTTATTATATAATTAAAAATGAGTTGATAATACATAATTTAACATGGTCTCAGTTTTAATTTCTAATACAATAATTATGAATGGATATAATTCTAACAAACAAAAACAATTGGTGTCCTTAATAAATTTTGAGTGTAAAGGTAGTCTAAGACTAAAACGTTTGATAACTGCTAGTCTATGTCATAGTTTCTTCTCTCTCTCTCTTTCACCTTTCTCTTTTCTGTCTCTTTCTCATACACACACACAAGTGCATACACACTCTTACCTCTCTTTTCCCCTATTCTTGAACAATTTTTTAGTACTACAGTATTATACAACTTAATCATTGTATCTTAATAATGTATTTTTAATAAAAGTGCTAGGCCATTTTCCTCTCTTTTTATCCTGATACACTTTTTTTTTTATTTTCTGAAATATTTATTTTTCAAAATCAATTTTAGTTATTATATCGTGATCATCAAAGAAAACTTAGTCTCTTAATTGAAATTGTTTTTTGTTTATATCCTAGATTATATCTTAGAAATATCTAATATCTTAAAGAGAATTAGTATATTTATATACAAGAACAAAAATATGTAATTTATTTATTTGTTTTCTTTATTTGTTTAGCTGTAGATTTAAAATTTAAATGAAAATAGAACTTCAGATTTCGCCATGGAAATACTACTTATCAAACCAGTGCCCTTGTTACACTCTGGTTATTTATATGCATACTTGTAATCAGTTTATAAATTGCTTGAAATCTGTAATTATGCTGTTTATTTCTGTGTATGTTCCATGCACAAAGTGTTGAATAAGTATTTGATATTTAATTTTGTAAATTAGTCAATTTTTATTATCTCTAATTAATATTTTTATTTACCCAACAATTAAGGACAAATATGATTTGTTCATACTGACATTTTAATGATTTGGAGGGCTTTTTAAAGGTACTTTTAAAGTCATTAGATCATATATTTTAATTAACATTATATAAAGATAGCATACATCATGGCAGTATTATAGGGTTTCAATTTTGAAGACATAGTCTTCAGTGCCATTTTTTCATGTTTCTTCATGTGTGTTGACCAGAGGAGTTTTATCAGCCATTTCTCAATTTGAAAATAAAAACAAATATATAATACAGCAGGGACAAGGAGAGAAATAAAACCAAATCCTTTTTACTTCCTATTTTGTATCACTTTGCAGTACCATCATGTGGCTTTTGTTCAGGTTTTATAAACTAAAATACACAAAATTTGAGTTGAATGCTGGTCTTTATTGATAGCAAAAACTAAGTCTGTCATACACAGCTGTGTTTAAAAGAATGGTATTGTTTATAATTAAATGTTTTAGATATTCAGAGTGTTTTGGCAGTGTAATAGAAATGTTTTCTTTGGAAAAGTTTGCACATTTTTCGGAAATAATTATTGATGTAAAGTGAATTCTAATTATCAAAACAGACAAGTCATTTGTAAGCTTATTAAAGCAAAGTCATATAAAAAAAAATCTACACCTTTAACAACCAGGTGTATAAAATTATGCATAATCTCAAAAAGCCATTATAGCAATATACTTAAATTCTTCAAATCAACAAGAAGTTTGAAACAAAATAATGAAGCATGTCCAAAAAGAAATTGAGAGCCTAGCTACAGTACCTGTAGTAATAAATAAAATGTATTTACAAGGTTTGAGAAATATAAAAGAAAATCTTAAATGCCCAACAAAAAGAGAAACTAATTTGTATTTCCTGTGTACTTTAGTAGATCCCTCCTTATTCTCTGGTATACATTCTAACACTTCTAGTGTATGCCTGAAACCATGGACAGTCCCGAACCCTATATGTATTACATTTTTTCCTATATGGACATACCTATGATAAAGTTTAGTTTATAAATTAGGCACAGTAAGAGATTAATAAAAATAACTAATAGTAAAATAGAACAATTATAAATATATAGTGTGATAAATGGTATGTGAACTGGTTTGGGTCCATTGTTAGGATAAACAAGAATTAATGGAGCACAAGTACAGAAGCAGTTGATTTGATAACTGAGAAGGCTACTAAGTGACTAATAGGCAGTAGCTTACACAGCATGGATATACCAGACAAAAAGGTAACTCATATCCCTGGCAGGATGGAGTAGGACAGTGTAAGATTTCATTATATGACTCAAAATGGTGGTGTGCAATTTAAAACATAAATTATTTATTTCTGGAATATTCCATTTAACATTTCAGACCGCACGCAGTTGACTGCAGGTTAACTGAAATCACAGTAGGTGAACCACAGATAAGCGAGGTGATTATACTTATATTTAATTCCCTTTATATTATATTTATTTGCCCTCTGCACCGATTAAGCTATTGATGAATTCTATGCAATTGAATTAAACTTATATACACTATACAATGATGACATTGCATTTACAATTTTATAATTTAATTGTATGTATAAACTTTTTTAAATTTTTCAATAACTGGCCAAGAATGGCATTGTAGTAGTTCTGAAAACGAACTCCTCAAATGATTTGATTTTTGACTTCCCTGTGAAAAAACCAACCTAAAGTAACAATCTTTGTTGATGCTTGCTCAGATCAGGTGGACCAAAACAGCAGGAAGTGCCTCTGACAGATTCCAAGACTCAAGTGTCTTCAATGAGACTTTGAGAATTACAAATATTCAGCGACACCAAGGAGGCCGATATTACTGTAAAGCAGAGAATGGCTTGGGGTCCCCAGCGATAAAGTCAATCAGAGTGGATGTGTACTGTAAGTAAATTACCCAGGCAACTATGGTTAAGTCTACTATGAATTTTTCTGTCCTACTACTTGAGATAAACTTTTTATAGTTTGTCTATTGTGAAAACCTATGGTTTATTGCTAAAAATAGACTTCTATTTAGTTGAGAATAAAAAGTATATGAAATAATGATAGCTGATTTAATATATTTCCTGAAGAATGTCTATTAGACATTTTCATAATTTTTATGAAAATATTAGAAATATTTTTTAAAGACCATTTAAGAACCAGAAGATTAAGACAATAAATAATTACCGACAATCCCAATGACTATTAGTGTTGAATAAACCATATACTTCTTATTTTTACATGTAAGTATATAAATGAATATTTATATTTATTTAAAGAATCATGTTGTACATACTTTAACTTTTTTGTTAATTTTACCTGTGTGTGATTTCAGCTATTCTTATTTTTTTAAGTACACATCATATACGTGGAGCTATTTGTTTGTGAAAGACCAAACTATCTGTCTAGAGTCTGTTTTTGATCCAACTCAGTTGAAAGTGATCAGTACATTAGCCAATGCTGTGCCGCCTGGAAAGTGTTGGTTTCTGTTCTTAATCTCATTTTCTCACTGTTTACTGTTAGCAAATATGTTTAAAATCCTCTTGGTCTCCTTACTTTCTTCCTCACAAAAATAAAATAAGGAGCTACAATCAGTTTGATCTTTTGAATAGATCTATTCATCACTCCATTGCCTTTTTACAAGAACTTACATTTTATTTAACTCTCTAATGTTAGAATAAAATAATTTTTTTCCCTCACATTAAAGGAATTCAGGCATAAGTAACAAGTAAGGAGTTCCTGGTTTTCTGCCTGTCTTTTGTTCTTTCCTCTTTCCTTTTTCAATGCAAGACAAGTGTTGTATAGTTAGGAAAGTGATTGGAATTATATAAGATCTATTTATCAGATACTGTGTTGAATTTTATTTAATTTTTTAGGTTACTGAGAAGTGGTTGACAGGGCTACATTTGTGATTCACCTTCCACATTCAGGTGCTTGCTCTCTTCCTGAAAAGTATAAGAGAGAAGAAATCCATGTTCCAATCTTTCTAAATGTTCTAGTCCCTTAGGCATTTCTTGGCATAACTTGGGCATCTCCATCCCATGAGCTGCTCTCCCCCTGTTCTTATTGGCACACAGGTTGGCCTTCTCCAAACTTCCTAACTTCAGTATAGTGTCTGGCTCCTCATCTCCTGATTAAATATTTTTAGTTAGATATACTTTATTCAAAAAAATATCATTTTGAGTATTTTTGTTCATAGCTTTAAATTAAATTTAATTTAAATGAATTAAATACTTCTATGATATAACTTTTTAGAGTATGTACCTATGCTTTTTTTACTATATTTTTGGTCATGAAGTTTTAAAATATACAACTTCAATATCTTAGACACAATTCTTAAGTCTAATAAGTTCTGAAAATTAAATGGATGTGTTTTGTTTTGTTTTGTTTTGTAACTTTTTTCAGCAAAACCTGATGTAAATTAGTTTGATGGCAACTTCTGACCTGAAATGACTCAAGTGGAAAAATATAAATGATTTTATATTCTTTATTTACCCTACTTTATATGAATAATCACGTTTTGCTCAGGAAAGAATATGTTTGATTACATAGTATCACCACAGATCCTGCTTGATGTGTTACATAATACATGGTATATATACTGTATTATCTTTCTTAAATCTGAAATACTCTGAAAAACATTTCCCAAAGGTTATGAATAAGAGATTGTGACTTACATTGCCACTTAAATAGGTTTGATAATAATAATTTTTAAAAAATGTAATTATGGGTTAAAAATCAAACACAGAGAGGGAAATGACATTTTTAAGGACTCTTGAAAACATTCTCCTCTCCTCCTACTACTACAAAGCCTTTTCAGTACTATTCTGCATTATACCCACTCTTTTCTATCTATTTATATCTCTTGCTGTCCAGACTCGATAGTGCCTCAGTGACTTAGTTCCTATTGCACACTTCGGCGGAAATGATGACTTTGCCCCTTCCAGTTTTTCCAACCTCTGTTTGTCTTTTAAGGCTGTGCCACCTTCCAAGCAGCCATGCTGAAAGCATTATCTCTGTTCCCTTCTTCTTTGACTTCTTCGAGATTTTTCCCACTAACCTGGACTTGACGAACATTTTGTTTTATGTTGTTTAAGTGAAAAGTCACTGTGATACAAACTACAGTGAAATACCATTTTCAATACTTTTTTGGTGGCCAGGATTTATTAGAAAGCTGTCTAAAATTATATTATTTGAGAAAATAACATGTAATAAATTATGGACTCTATGGATATCTCTCCAATATAAATTTTCCAGGGAATGCTTTGCCTTCAGCTCCAGAAAAGAGATTTTTCTTATGGGATCTAGACATGCATTTAAAGAGTTATGCCTATTGTTAAAGGTTCAGATAAATAAACTTCAGATAGTAATTTTTCAAACATTTTTCAAATGATAAGAACAGTTCACAATAGAGACAACTAGGCCTATTTGAGGAATCCATGTGTGTCAAATATAACCATGACAGAAGACTGTAATTTTAAGGTTTAAGTATCTTTTTTCCACAGGAATATTTATAATTTTAAACCTGTTCTATCACTGTTAATAAGAAGGTAATTAGGTTATTAATGCTATTTAAAGTTAGCAACCTTGGTGTCTAAAACTGGATTACAGTCTTAACATTCATCTGTGTTTGGATTTTGATTTGATGTTGGACTGCTTGATTCAGTAGATATTCATTTTTATAAACCATAAACAAGTGAGCAACTTCATTTCAGGTCCTTTGCTTTAAGTATTTTAGGAAACGGTAAAACAATAGGACCTATTTTTCTGTTTAGAGTCATGATATTAGAATCATCACCTGCACTAGACAAATTTCTATATTATTTTCTAAACTGGTCTCACAAGTGAAATGTTCATCAATCTCAAGAGAACTTGGAACACATGATGGGTATAGAAAGAAAAATCCAAAATAATCTGCAGGTGAGGATTATATTTGCAACAAACTCAGGCAGAGTATGATGTGGATTTAATAGAAATTCTAATAAATAATATTAGAATTTAGCTTTGAATTCCTTGTAATAGGTTGTTTCTAAAATGTACTCTATGAAGTGTTAATTTTATGGCCATAGCCAGTCCTGGAGAGTTTTTGTAATAGTGAAAACGTATATCTCTCATTCAATCCCATGTTCTGATCATAAGTTTCTAGATTTTAGAGCTAATATCTACCTAAAATAAAATTTAGTGATAACTCCTCATTATTTTGATGAGGAATTTTAGTTTTATAAGAGGAATTGCTACACTGTTGATTGATATAAAATGAGATGATTTTATTAGATATTTTGAAATATTTGTGACACCAAATTAAAATTTTGATCAATTTGGGAAGATTTATTAAACACAAGCAGCAATTTCCTTCCACTTAACTTTCTAAAAATTTTCATGGTAGAAAAATTGTACCATTTTGGTTTTAAAAAGCAACTACGAAATTTATTTTTCTTTTTACTATTTCAATCAAGAATATTATTATTATTTGGAAAAAATATTATAACTATGTTTCTCCATTTATATGACTTATCACTTTTTCCTTTTATTTTATTTATCTATATTTCATAAGATGTTTATTTATTTATATAATAATAATATAGGTTGCCATTTTTATCCTTTCTGAAAACTCACATATCATACATACCTCAACCTATATATAATTTCTGTTTTTAAATAACTTTTTTAATTTTTTCAATTATAGTTGGCATACAGTATTATATTAGTTTCAGGTATACAACATAGCAATTAGACATTTATACAACTTATGAAGTGATCATTCTGATAAATATAGTACCCATCTAACACTGTACATCGTTATTATAATATTATTGACTATATTCCTATGCTTTACATTCTCATGACTATTTTATAACCACCAATTTGTGCTTCTTAATTTCTTCCCCTTTTTTCACCCATCCCCCCAAATCCTCTCTCATCTGGCAACCATTAAAATAGTCTCCATATCTATGATTTTCTGTTTTGTTTTTCATTTATTTTATTCTTTAGATTCAACATGTAAGTGAAATCATATGGCATTTGTCTTTCTTTGCCATTTGTCTTACTCCACTCAGCACAATACCCTCTAAGTCCATCCATGTTGTTGCAGATGGCAAGATTTCACTCTTTTTATGGCTAAGTAATATTCTATTGTGCATATGTACCACCTCTTCTTATCCATTTAGCCATTGTTGGGCATCAGTTGCTTCTATATCTTGAGCATTATAAATAATGCTCTGATAAACACCAGATGCACTTGTTCTTTCGAATCATTGTTTTGAATGTTGGATAAATACCGAGAAGTAGAATTACTAGGTCTTTCTCCGTCTTTCGTTATAAACTTTGTTTTAAAATCTGTTTTGAATGGTATAAGTATTGCTACCCCAGCTTTTGTTTGTTTCTTTGTTTCCATTTTTATGAAATATTTTTTCCATCTCTTTACTCTCCGTTTGTGTGTGTCTTTCGATCTTAAGTGAGTCTCTTGTAGGCAGCATATGTAAAAGTCTTGTTTTCTTATTTATTCAGCCATCTTTGTTTTTTGATTGGAGTATTTGATCCAGTTACATTTAAAGTAATTGTTGATAGATATGTAGTTATTGCCATTTTGTTATTCATATTTTCGATGTTGTTGTTGTTCTCCTCCTCCTCTACTTCCTCCTCCTTCCCCTCTTCTTCCTCCTCCTTCTTCTTTCTTCTCCTTCTTCTCCTTCTTCTTAAAGAAATCTCTTAAACATTTCTTGTAATACTGGTTTGGTGTCAATGGAGTCCTTTAGCTTTTTCTTGTCTGGGAATCTCTTTATCTGTTCTTAAAGTCTAAATGACAAAGTAGTTTTGGTTATAGTTTCTTGTTTTGCATTAGTTTGAATATTTCTTGCCAATCTCTTCTGGCCTGCAAAGTTTCTGTTGAGAAATCAGCTGACAGTCTTATAAGTAACTAACTGCTTTTCTCTTGCTGTTTTTAAGATTATTTGTCTTTAAATCATTTTTAAGAGCTATAAAAGTATTCCAAAAGCTCTGTGAAATATAATTCCTAATAAAAGTAAATTTACAAATAGTGTGATTTTATAACCATATAATGATTAATTTTTTTTCTAATATCTGACCCATTTATACAAATATTTTTGATAAAAACTAATCACTGAAATTCTTTTACAATTCTAGCCTCAGATAATCTAGTTTTCAGACTCTCAGAAGGTATTTCAGACTGTCAGAAATAAATTCCTTCTGAGAATATGAAAACTAACAGCTCTATGTTTAAGATAAACATGTAGAATTAGTTGTTTTAAACATGCTCCCCCACCCCTGAAACCACACTAAAATGATGATAAAAGAAACTAATAACAACAGCAATTAAACACATATCACCAAGGATGGAGAGACTGGGGAGGAGATGACAGAAATATAATTTTAAAAGAAAAGAATCAGATCAGGGAGTGGCCACTGCTTATCATATTAAAGAAAGCTTAACTCAAAGCTCTTGATTTGAAGGACAGAACTATGCATGCCATGCTACAGAACTTTTAAAAAGCTCAGAAATTGGAGACACCACTTAGCTCTTAGAGT
Organism: Pteropus medius; assembly: GCF_902729225.1. Lineage (NCBI taxonomy): Eukaryota > Metazoa > Chordata > Mammalia > Chiroptera > Pteropodidae > Pteropus > Pteropus medius. The sequence goes on from NW_024354911.1 coordinate 9,358,084, forward strand.
GTAATTGAGTCCAAAATCAGAATTGGTTGAAAGTCTATATAAGAAAAGTTACGCACTCAGATCTCCTCCCATATTTCATACAGTTTAATGTCTAACCTCCTCCCTTTACCTGCCAACTTCTACCAACTCCTTAGTCAATCCCTTAAGAAAACTGGTATTTTCTTTTTTTTTTTTTTTTTTTTTTCGGGGACGGGGGCGAGGATGTAGAACCAGAGAAACTTTGAATTAAGACACCTGGAATTATCAAAAACAAGAAGCAACATATTGTAGTTAAATAAGTGATATTAAGTGAAAGTTTACATGTTCATCACAGTCCTTTCTCACATTTGGTTCTGAGAATGCCTTCTATGCAGAAAATCCCTGTCTAGGAAAACTGATGAGCTCTGGAGAAAAGGCTATCTTTTTTTTCTGACAAATAGGGGCCTTGGTGAAACAGCTCAGCTAATACACTCACAATAAAGCTTACTATTGATCAACAAAGCTACCGGTGAGCTTTTTTAAAACATATTCTTAGAATTGAATATAGCAGATAACCAGACATTTGAGAGAATATTCTCAAAACCAAGACAAAGTAATGGGGAAAGAATTTGGAAAACAAGGATAATAGAATTAGCTAAAATACAAAACAAAACATAATTATTAATATTTTAAATTAATATTTCAAGGAAAAAAGAAAAAAAAAACTATGTTCATGTAACAAGAACAGGAAAATACAAAAAGAGAAATTTTTGGAGAACTAATTTTCAAAGAACTCTTAAAATATTAAAAATGAAAACATAAAAATCATAGAAGGGATGAAAAATAAACATGAAGAAATCTTAAAGAGAGTAAAATAAAATCCAACATTCAAACGGGTGGAAGAAGAAAAAGAAGATAAGAAAATTACAGAATTAATCCAGCTGATCTAATATTTAAATAAATATTCCAAACAGAGAAAATAGAGCTGAAGAATTATTTTTTTAATTAAGAAAATTTCTCATCATAGTTGGGAATGTGTTTTCAATTAGGGTCCACTGGGCACCTAGCATGCTGGAGTAAATAACATTCATGTCAAAACATATCAACATGAAATTTTAAACAGTAGGAGCAAAATAAATATTTTTGAAGTTTTTAAAAGATTTTAATTTATTTCTAAAATGATTACATATAAAGAATTAAAATCAAAATGGCACAGTTCTTTCAATATAAATTAGGAAGTTAGCAGACAATTGAGTAAGGCTTTGAACTTGTTTAGGAAAATTATTTTTAAACCAGAATTTTATATATAGCCAGACATTTTTTTCAAATATCAGAGAAGATAGAAGACATTTTTAGACCTGTTAGATTTCTAAATTTTTCTCCAATGTTCCCTTTCTCAGGACATTGCTTTTATATATATTCCACCAAAACTAGGAATTAAATCAAGAAAGAGGAAAAAACATATATATATATAATATATATATATATAATATATATATTATATATATATATAATATATATATATTCAAAACTAGGAATTAAATCAAGAAAGAGGAAAAAACATATATATATATAATATATATATAATATATATATTAAACATATAGTATATATATTTATATATATTAAAAGGAGATTATGTATAGCAGAATATGGAAAGAAATCCCAGGATGATAATGAAGCAAGACACCATGATGGTAGCTATGCATTGGGCCTCAAAAGCAACCAAGACAGATTGAAGCTGGAAGAAAGAGGCTGCATGGAGGACATCTTCAGGAAAGAGATGAAGCTGGTGAGTTATCTGATATTTTAGAGAGGAATTTTACATTTCTCATAAAAAGCTTATAATATGATTGGATAGATACATATAAAATCATGAAAGCAAAATATTGACATTATTAACAGAAGAAAACATTTTATAAAATTAAATATAACCTAAATATACTACATGGTTCAACTGTAAAGGATACTTGCATGGTCAACGATAACAACAGCACTTGATTTAACCAAAGGTATGACATAAATATAAGAAAGATGAGAGAAGTAAGTATGAGAGAGTTAAAATCCTCTCTCAACAAGAAGAAATAAGTAAGACAAAACAAAAATGGGGGAAAAAAACTCTAAATAGCAGTTAAACATTTATAAATATGAAGGCAAAATGAAGAATGCTTGAAATGTGCATTAGAAAAGGTTGCCTCTAGGTACTGGAAATACTTGAGGTTGTGTTTTGTATAACTATTTGGCTTTCTAAATTGTATGCATGTATAATTTGATTTTTAAATTCATAAAATATAGATTTGAAGACTTTGCCTGGAAGGTCCTTTTTATTAAGCTCGTAGAAGTCAAAACTAATCTGTTTCCAAATTTTATCAGAAGATCGTTGTTAATTCTAAAACTTGTCTAAATTTATATGTATACTTTTCTTGAATATTTTTATGAGAATTGATATTCTTGGATATTTGACACCAAATAAAGTTGACTAAAAAGATATCTAAGTAAAAGATAGGCAATAAGCATAGGGAAAATTGCTGCCACATTCTAATTTTTTCCCCAAACTTGGTGAAATGATATTCTTTCAGGTTAATCTCCACTACCATTTGTTTTCACATTGTTTAGGATGAAATATTTAAACAATAAGTTTTTACTCTTCTTCATCTAGTGAATATATGAGTGGCTGTTCAAAATATAGTTTCATTAAATTTTGTAAAGCTAAAAGAAATTTATCACATAATTTGTACCTTCATTGAGGTTAAACTACTTAGAGCAACAAAGTGAAATAGTGAAATATAAAATTCATTTAAATGAAATACAAATATTAAGCAATAAAATAGATAACACAAATAATGCTGCACAACATGAATCATGTGTCAAATAACACAGACAACACAGTTCCAGTAGTAAGAGGTTAATGTGGCCTCTTATCATGAAAGAAGTAGGGTTTAGGCTGTAGTTTGATGGATGAGATTTGAGAGACAATTCTCCATGGCATTTCTACAAGTTTTGGCAGTTTTTGTCCTGATCTCTCTTTTTTGAGAATGTTTGTGTAGCAAACAGCCTTGGTTATTAGAGACAATGTCTGTCTCCAGGGCAAAAGGCAGATTTATTTCCTGACCAGGATGATAAAGACAATGTCTTTCTAAGGAACATAGATTGGGCATGTTTTCTAGCAGAACCTTTTTAAGATTGGAACTTTCCTAGGCTCAGGAATCCTTAGCTATGTCACAAATTGTGTGTACATTATTCACCTGGGCTGCCTCCATAATGCTCCTATAGAAATTGAGGGAGAATGAGAACCTATGAAAACATAAGGCTAATATTTCCATTTGACACATGAGTAATAAAGTCCTTTGTCTCTGGCCCAGGAGTCTCAGATCTTCTGTCAGCATCCATGAAACTGCGGCAAGCTAACATGTTAGCCAGCAAATAGAGAAAATATCAGAGCCTTCAGCGTTCTTGACACAGTAGCATGTAAAAAGCAAAGGAGAAGTCCAAATGCATTCCATATAAGTGAGTAGTTTGATTACAGGCACAGAAGAGAGATTAAGTGATTTGTATTTGGGGAAATGATGATTATGATGGTAGGTTTAGAGGATACATGAGAGCTTAGTTGGGAAGATAGGCCGTAAGATTGTTGAAATTTATTGCCTGTGTTTTCAGGTCATACGAATGATTATCTGCCACTTATATAAGATATAAAATAAAGAAGTTATAATTTTTAGAACTTAAGAATTACTGATGAGAGTCAGTAATACTCATACTGCTTTATTCACCTTCTCTAAGAAGAAATGACCACTCATCAAGAGCCCCAAGATCCATTTTTGGAGCAAGAGAGTATATTCTGTTTTTAAAAAGTAGGTTCTTATACTCAAATATATTTTTGTTACCTTGATGTTCTTGAGGACATTTAAGCAATTTTCTGAGAATGTGTTCACCTAATTCTTTCACTTATTCTCAGCCATGACTGTATCGCTCACAGGGTAATAGAGGTCATACAACTTTAAAGGTTAGGGTTTGATTAAAACTTATTTTTGATTCAAAAAGAAATGAAATTCAGAGGCATTAGCCTAATAAGTTTTCATGTGTGCAGACACTATCCACACATGAGACAAATCTTTTCTAATATCCATTAAACATTTTGTAAGCCTTCTTATTTCTGAAACATATCCTCCACTTTAATCTCACTTAGATGGATTGTTGCATTTCATTATATTCAGAACAAGCAGTGATTTTTTTTTTTATCCTTGTCTGTTAGATTTATTTATTACGTTTTAACCTGAGAAATTAGTGGGAGATTAGGATGACATGATATCTATTTATTCCCCAAATACAATTTACCTGTGTTAGAATTATAAACTGCACAGTTAAAAATTATTGACAATGAGTTATTTGAGTTTATTTTTATTGGACCCATCAAAATGACTTCTGGACCCATCAAAATTTGGGAAAAGGACTAGAATGACTAATGAGAATTTTGATAGTATGGCCAACTCTGGAAGAAAACTAATGCCTTAAGTCAATCTCATTAAGCATAATTTTCTCACCCACCATTCATCCTTCCAAAACATCGGTCTTGGATTTAGGGAGTCTTAATGTTTGATATGGTAATTACAGTGCTCATTAAAAATGTGTTACTGTCATGGTAATTACCTTATTAATAAATTTCAACACAAAATTTTATAATTTTGTATATGCTTCAGATGAAGAATGCTTGCTTATCATAGTTATTTACTCATGAGGCACATGACTAATCTAATTCCCAATTAGTATTAGAGTCTCTAATAAATTAACTTAGTAAAAAATCCTTAAAAGAAAACTATCTTGAGCATATGGAAACTGCCACTGAGTCAAAGACGGGATAATTATGCTGAGAATGCTCAAATTCCTATTATCTCCGATATGAACAGGCAACTAAAGATATATATTATATTCCTTTAACTCCCTCTAATTTCTTCTGCTGAAAATTTTACATAAAGTATACTTAGTTTCTGCTAATGTATTTCCACTAGTCAGCTCTTTGCTATATTTAAGTGTTTGTTCAATTTTTGTGCAATATTTGTTTGTAGATTTTTTAAATTGTGAGGACATTGACTTTTCTATAACTTTAAGTATGCAAACGTATATCTACCCTTTCTTTCATGTGACCATTTTGAGTATTTGAATAGAGTCATGGTGACGCTCTAAGCCTTTTTTCACAGATCCATTTACAGTTAATTTATTATTCTTCATATGAGGTATTTTCAAAACATTTTATATTCTAGTAGATTTTTTTTACATGTCAATATTTTCCTAAAACTTTTAGTAAAGCTGATCTGCAGCTTACTGTGGATATGAGCTAATCCACATAGTCTGAATTGGCAGTATTATCCATATAATCAAGAAATTTGAATTCTTCCTTATAAAATTGTTTGCTTTGGCTTCTTAAAAGATATAAAGCAATAATATTTTATTTTGTAATATTTACATTTAATATGTGGTCAAAAAATTTTTTAAGTACAGAGTTAAAATTGACATCCTATTAACATTTCTTTTTGTGTAATTGATCATATTACAAACCTAAAAGCAGCATCTTATAATTGTGTTTAATTTAATTTTTACCTATGCATAATATTTTAAGATTTTGAAATATATTTGTTTAGAATTTTATTTCTTATTTATTCATTTTAGTTTTTAAATTTTACTATTTATTTTAAATATTATTTCTTCCTATATGTCATCTAATTCATTGATAAAAATATTCCATGGGAGCAAGACCAAAATCAAACCACTTTAATATGCTATCCTAGAAACACACCTCTAAATTTCAGCCTATTAATCATGACTTGTAGTAGACTCTTTCTAGATATTTATCTAGATATTTACCAGACCAATGTTTATTTCCTTAATACACTTTATTAAAATAACTAAACTTTATTTTCCAATCTCTGTTTATCTAGGTGGAGTCATAAGGATAGTTTTGGCCAGTGATTGTCAGAGGAAGTGATATACAGGACAGGCCGGGTGCCTGAAACATATTACATAATTCTTCACACATTGTCTTGACTTGTCTATCTCTGTATACAAAGTCCCCAGTTAAACGTTTGAGGACCTATTCTCTTTTTTAGCCACAGGATGGAAGAGTTTTGAATCTCAGAATCACCATTTTGAGGAGAGCTACCCAGGAGATGCATCGGAGTAGGAACGATTAGATTGAAATTTTCATGAGATGGAAATAATTTTTGAGCCACTGAGGTTTTAGGGATATTTTATACTTATCTTTATTGCTGTCTATTTGGTTATCATTTCTATCTATTCTCTCTACAATGTTTTTGTGAAGTTATTGCATCTTCAAAAATGTATGCATTATTTAGTGCACGTTTAAATGGTTTAGAAGCAAGTACATTTTAACAAAAATAAACTTATAAAAGAAAAGAAATCTATTGATTTTATGTAAAAAAATGGATAAAGTAAGAAAATTACTATTTTCTCAAATAACAATTTACCACCCCCGTCCCTAAGTGTAGGAGATAAACATGGTGTGAGATTTTTTTCCCTTTGAAACTCTGTTAATGTCTTCTGAGGCTGAACCATTTTCTAGCTTCTCATTTCTCCATTCTTTTGTGGAATAAGATAGGTAGGAATCATTTCTCAAGGAAGAATATAATGCTATTACGCTAACTTCATTCTGTGACTAATTCTCAGAGTTCTAACATCTTCTCTCTCAAATTCTATATATTAGAAAATAATCCATTTTTTTTTTGTCTAAAGTTGCCACAACTGAAGTATGAAATTTTTTTATTTACTTAAGAAGGCAAATTTAGTATATTGAGTTGCTCCAGTTTTACATTTTGACACAATATGTTTTACCAATCAGATTTAATTTCTAAATATTAGTTAGCAGTTTTTTAATGATAAAAGAATATTCATTTTTGAAGGATGATTCTTACAGAGAGACTGAATTCTGATTTCTTTTGTATTCTAACCTTGAGCCTAGAAAATCAGTGAGATAATATTTTTAAAAAAGAATTCCTTCAATGTAAAAATGGAGAATATGAAAGAGCTCACAGAGTCAAGATGCACCAAACTATAGAATTTCCTTGATCAGCTATCACAGTAGATGTTGGTGTTCTTCCAATTTTTTCTTTTTACTACTTTTTTGTGTACATTGGAGTGCCTTTTAAATGCATGTACCTGAAATTCTTTTCCTGGAGGTCTTCTCTAGAGTCTTCCAGAGTCTACTCTGCCCATATTCTTAGAAGGCAGAAGTTCTGGGAAGTGAATGCCCACCCCCATTGCCCTCCAAAAATATAAATACCCCGGCTCCCATGCCCTTTGGATAGGATGTCAAGGAGACATTTTCACTGTCTTCCAGAGTTCCTCAGGAAAATTAAATTCAAATTCTTCACAGTGGTCACTAGCTTAATAATATACTTTTCATAATTATTTTCCTTCACTTTTTCTGAGAACACTGTATTTGAAGCTTTGGATCAGGGTTTGCCTCTGGGAAACTCAAAATGACGTGACAATAAATATTTAGCTTAGTATGATGACACATTATTCTCGAATGTTAATAGGTAGCTTTTAACTTTAAGAGCAAGCCATACATCTGACTTATTTGTATTTTCATAACCTTTATTAAAAGTTATTTTGTACATAGTAACTTAAAATATTGATTAATACATATTTTGATGATCTGATTGGCAATATAACTTTTATATAATTACAAAGTATATTTTTTAAAGTTCAAAATTTTGTCCAACATCAATTTCAAGATATAATTTGTGATTTCATCTCTAAAGAAAAGGAAGTCTTGAATTTATTTTTTTATTTCTTTCTACCCGTGAATCTCCCTTTCTTTCACAGTTGTCAGATTTAGTGGATGAAAGTTGGTGGCATGTCCTTAGGTCTATAGAATACTTAGCATACTTAGCTCTTAGCTCTCCAGAAACACTGGCTATTCAGTACTTGTTCACCAATTCTTTTTGTTTTAATTCTTTTTGTGTTTTAATTACTTAATTGATTGATTGATTTCTATTATTTATTTTTAATTACAGTCGACAGTCAATATTATTTTATATTAGTTTCAGGTGAACAGCATAGAGGTTAGACATTTATATAATTTAGGAGATGATCCTTCCTGGTTAGTAATAACTAATACATAGTTATTATAATGTTATTGGCTATATTCTCTATATTGTACTTCAGATGCCTATGACTATTTTGTATGTATTTCTTAATCCCTTCACCTTTTTCACTCAGCCCCCCAACTCCTCTCCCATCTGACAACCATCAGTTTGTTCTCTGTATCTATGAGACTGTTTTCGTTTTGTTGCTGTTAATTTTGTTTTTTAGATTCCACATATAAATGAGATATAGGGTATTTGTCTTTCTCTGTCTTATATATTTATTTTAGCATAATACACTGTAGGTCTATCCATGTTGTCTCCAGTGGTAAGATTTCATTTTTTCATGGCCAGGTGATATTTTATTGTACATATGTACCACTCTTTCTCTATCCATTATCTATCGATGGGCACTTAGATTCCTTTGATATTTTGACTATTGTAAATAGTGCTGCAGTGAACATAGGGATACCTATATCTTTGCAGATTAGTGTTTTGTATTTCTTCAGATAAATATACAGTAGAATTGCTGGGTTATTAGGTAGTTCTATTTTTAATTTTTTGAGGAGCCTCCAAACTTTTTTCCATAATGACTGCACCAATTTACAATCCTAAAATCAGTGCACGTGGGTTCCCTTTTCTCCACATCCTTACCAACACTTGTTATTTTTTGATTTATGGATAATAGTCATTCCAACAGGTGTAAGGTAATATTTCGTGTGCTTTTAATTCTCATTTCTCTGATGATTAGTGACATTGAGCATCTTTTCATATGTCTATTGGCCATATGTATGTCCTCTTTGGAGAAATGCCTGTTCAGATACTCTGCCCATTTTTTAATTAGATTTTTTTTTTTGATGTTGAGTTGTATCAGTTCTTTATCAATGTTGCATATTAACTTCTTATCAGATGTATTATTGGCAAATATCTTCTCCCATTCAGTAAGTTGTCTTTTGTTGATGATTTCTTTAGTAGTGCAAAAAATTTTTAGTTTGATGTAGTTCCATTTGTTTATTTTTTATTTTGTTTTACTTGCTCAAGAGTCTATGTCAGGAAAAAAAAGTAAAGGTTACTTAGAGCAATGTCACAGAGTTTACTGTCCATGTTTTCCTCTAGGAGTTTTATGTTTTCAGGTCTTACATTTAAGTCTTTTAATCCATTTTGAGTTTATTTTTGTGTATGGTATAAGACAGTGGTCTAGTTTCATTTTATTTTTTTTTGGCATGTATCTGTCTGGTTTTTCCAACTTGATTTATTGAAGAGACTCTACCCCATTATATATTCTTTCCTTTTTTGTCAGATCAAATGACCCTATAGGTGTGGGTTTATTTCTGGATTCTCTATTCTGTTCCATTGATATATATGTCTGTTTTTATGCCAGTACAATGCTGTTTTGATTACTATAACCTGTAGTATAGTTTTATATTAGACAGCATGATATCACCAACATTGTTCTTCTTTGTCAAGCTTCTTGTGTCTATTCAGGGTTTTTATGGTTCCATATAAATTTTAGGAATATTTGTTCTAGTCCTGTGAAAAATGCCATTGGTACTTTGATAGGTATTGCAATGAATCTATAGATTGCTTTGAGTATAAGAGTATTTTAACAATGTTAATTCTTACTATCCATGAGTAGGGTATATTGCTTCCATTTGTTTTTATCTTCAATTTCTTTCTTCAATGTGTTATAATTTTCCAAGGATAAGTCTTTTACCTAAATTTATTTCTAGGTATATTTTGATGCACTTATAAATATGATTGTTTTCTTAATTTCTCTTTCTGATAGTTCATTATTGATGTATAAAAATGCAACCAATTTCTGAACATTAATTTTGTATCCTGCTTCTGTACTGAATTCAATTCCTATAGAAAAATCAGCTGATAGTCTTACGGGACTTTCCTAGTAAGTAACTAGTTTCTTTTGCTACTCTTAGGATTCTCTCTATATCTTCAACATTTGGCATTTTAATTATGATGTGTTATGGTATGGGTCTTTGGGAGTTCATCCTGTTTGGGACTCTGCACTTTTTGAACTCTTATGTCTATTTTCTTTCCCAGGTTAGAGAAGTTTTCTTTCATTATTTCTTCAACTAGATTCTTGATCCCCTGCTCTCTATCTTCTCCTTCTGGTATTCCTGTGATGCAAATGTTGTTAAGCTTGATGTTGTCCCAGAGGTCCTTTATATTGTCTTCATTTAATTATTTTTCTTTTTTGTTGTTCCAATTGGATGTTTTCAACTACTTTGTCTTCTAATTCACTGATTTGATCCTCTGCTTCATCTAATCTGTTGTCAGTTCCTTCTAATGTATTCTTCATTCCAGTTATTATATTCTACATTTCTAACTGGCTCTTTTTAATGGTTTCTATGTCTTTTTTTGTGCTTAGTACCTCTTTGTTGAAGTTATCACTAAGTTTATTGAGCATCTTTACAACTAGTGTTTTGAATTCTGTTTCTGTTAAGTTGCTTGTTTCCATTTCATTTAGTTCTTCTTCTGGAGTGTTCTCCTATTCTTTTATTTGGGACATGTTTCTTTGTCTCCTTATTTTGGCTGCCTCTCTGTGTTCATTTTTATGTATTAAGTAGATTTGCTACATCTCTCAGTCTTTGCTGGATGGCTTCGTGCAGTAGGTACCCTGTATGGCTCAGTGGCACATTCTTCCCGATCACCTGTGCCATATGTTCCAGGAGTGTCCCTTGTGTGGTTTGTTTGTGCCCTCTTATTGTAGCTGAGTCTTGATTACCGTTTGCACATCAGTGGGCATCATTGACTCTCAGACTGACTGGCTGTGAGGATTTGCCACACCCTCAGGGTATGAGCTGCTGTGCATGGACTGAACCCACAGAGCCTAATTCATCCCAATGAGTTCATGTGCCTGTTGAGACCACCCTTTGGACATGCCACTTGTGGAGCTAATCAGCTGGTGCTCTGTTGTGGTCTGAAGCCAGCCTCTTGGTGTGTTGGTTCTCGGAGAGGCTTCCATGATGACCAAGGTCAGTTGCAAAGGGATCTGCAGTTAGTTGCTGCCTTTGCTGAGCCTGGATGCACAAGGGAGCAGCTACACTAGTCTCAAGCCTGGGCCAGCTCAGCAAAGCCCCAGGGCATTCTGAGGCCTGATGCCTCTTCTGGCTTCTCCTAAGGCTCTGTTACCAAAACAGACTTGAGTGATATGCAAGTTGGGTGAGGCAGAGTCCCAGGAAGTCACTAGGGTGGAGCAAGGAGGGCTTACCAGGCAAATGCAGATTCAGAGTTGTCTGTGTGTGGGGAGGCCTCAACACAGGAAAGATGATGCCTGCCCTATAGGCTATGTGGGAGGAGGGCTCAACACAGGGACAATGGCAGATGTTTTTCTAGCCTCACACTGAAGCCACATAAGTCAGTGTTTCCCTGTCTGTCTCTTGTGCCTCCCGAGCTGCTATCTCTCTGCCTGAGCCAGAGTGAGTGCATGTGAGCAAGTGAGTCTGTGTGGGCCCTTTATGTTGATGTCTGGGTTTCAGTAGTCTTTTGTCACACTCCATGGGACAAAATCCCTGCTGCTTTTCACAGCCAGATGTTGTGGGAACTCCTTTTTCCTGCACTGGAACCCTGGGCTGTGGAGCCTCGGTATGAGGCTGGGGCCCCTCATTCCTCCAGGGAGGACATTTGCAACCAAGATATCCCTCCCTATTCTCATCTGCGACATGTGAGTGGGGGGCCAGACCGTTCTGTGTCTCTGCCAATACTACCAGTCTTGACATGGCCTTTTATTTATATCTTTAGTTATAGGAGTTCTGTTCAGCTTGTCTTCAGATGGTTCTCCAGATTGATTATTATTAATTTAGTTGTATTTTTAATGCGGTCATTGGAGGAGGCAAACACAGCTTCTCCAAGAAGGCAAAGTCTGTCACTATCAACTCTATATTGCATAGATATTTCATTAAAAAAAAAAATTAGGATAAGCAACATAATTTGTACAAATAAAGTGAGCTAATAAAATAGCTTGAATATGAAAAATATATAAGTTTAATTAGATTTATTCCACATGTTTTTAAATCTAGCAAATTCTGAGTCTCACTGAGAGGATAAAGTAAAAGTTTGATCGTAAATTATTGATACCTAAATATTTAGCACTTAAGGCCATTTGTGACTAGTACTTTGGATTTATTCAGATGATATTATACTTTCTAATTTAAATTTATAACAGTCTCAGGAAAACCTAGCAACTTTTACTTCTATAGTTCTGTCTATACCATGAGCCACATGAAATAATTTGAAATACCAATTCTTTACTAGCCTTATAGAACAAGGTAGAAAGATTCTTACAAAGAGTATAAAAAAACCCGTAGATTTATACAAGACAAGAAGCTCTTTAAAATTAGAGTGATTTCTACCTCCAACTTTAAGTTTAATGTATTTGTTCCCTTTGAAAGTTGAAGGAAATGATTTTTTTCAGTCTGGCCAAGGATATCAGAGAAGACATCGGACCTTGCCTTGCTACTTCATATTTTCAAAAACTTAGCTCTGTTCTCTTGATAAAGGGAGGAATTTAATTAACATTTTTTAGCATCTGAACCATACTGATGTGGCTAAACACTGAATATTGACATAACTGAAAAATAGCATACTTTCAAGCTCTTAAGTTGAAAATGAAATGAAAACATCTAAACTCTGCTAAAGAAAAGTGCAATGTTTTTTGTTTTTGTTTTTGTCGATTTATTCATTTATTTATTTATTTTGTTTTTTATTCATGGTCACTTGAGTTTTTCACCAGGCTTAGAATATAAAAATCCATGTGTCATGAGATAACTATGAGGCGGCTATGCAATTAAGATATTCTGATGGCTGTGATGAAGTAAATGAAAGGATTTGTTCTGTTTCAGACATTTTCAGGTGTCCGTCCCTAAGAGTTATTTCAAAATGTGGAGTGAATACATTTAGAAATCGTCTCCAGTGATCGGAATGAGCTAAATGAAAGACAGAGTAACATATGCCATTTTGTAATCTCAACTCCACTATCTTATTCCAGTTCCTCATTACCTCACACCTGGTTGCTGCAAAAAAACATCCCAGCGGACTTTTCCTACAGTAATGGTGCTCTCCTGGAATTCATTCTGCCTATCATTGCCAGATCAATCTCTCTTAAATTCAGGGCTCATCAATTTTAGTTGTCACAAAATTCTACATTCATTCTGTACTTTTTAACTTTTTAACTAATAAATGTCTAATTCCCTGTGCTTTTTTTTTCCCCAGTGATTGAAATTCAATTTCTTTTTCTCTTAAACCAACTCTTCCCTCACCTCACCTCTACTCTCATCACCTTTCTTCTCTTGACCCCATATTCTAGCTGGCTTGATCTTCTACTACATCCACAACTTTTCTGTTTCATCCAGCTTCCCACACTTGCCTACACTTCAAGGTTCCTCACTGACTGCTTGACTTCTTTCTTTATCTCCTCTCTTGGGAATATAATTTTGCTCTTTGAATTTTATACCTCAGAAATTTAGTGTGATTACCTGGCTCTTTGTTACATGTCCACAATATATTTTGTGAAACCTTGAGGCTATTTTAGAATTCAGAGTTTTTTAGATTTTAGAAAGGTTACAGTGAATAGACAATATTTTTTGTAATATCACTAGTGAGATCTGGGGTACCACCCCATGATGAAAAATATTAGTAGTCCAATAGTTCTGTCTATACCCTGAGTCATGTCAAATATGAAGTAGGATAAATGAACTTTAAAAATAGCCCCAAATCACTTTGAAGGCAGTGTTTGTCATAAGAAGAACTCAGATCATGTCAGATTTTGCCTCCAAATTAGTTATGGAAGAACTTTCCTTTTTGTGAGCATTTTATACTTGAAAATTGTGTAGAAAGAGTTTTAGAATTTTATATAAGGCACTATAGACCTGTAGTAACAGTTATCATGTATGTTGACAGTATGTATTATATGTGTATGATATATGATTCATGTCTATAAGTTTTGTTTTCCTAAAGGTCTGTAAACTCCTAGAGAGCTGGGCTCACCTTATGTCCAAATTTAAGATACTCCTGTCCAAATGACCAGTTCAGTGCTGAACTTATTGTAGGCTATAAGAAACATGTGTTTGTGGAAAATCAGTTAATTACTGAAGGGTACCTGGAGGTAAAATCAAACTACTTGATCTTATCTCTTTCAGAATCTGCATCTGAATTTTTATCTTCATCCTTCCTTAGACTTGTCACCCCTCTTTTATGACCTCTGAATTCTTAGAAATAGTCTACATATTTACAACTAATGTCTGTGGTTTCCTTTTTCCAATCAAAGCAATGCTAAGTAATAATATTTAACCTTATTGCTTTTTTACTGCTTATGAATTGTGTTCTTATAAATTTCCTCTAAGCAAAGATTCAGGCACGTGTCCATGTGTCCGTTGGGAAAAAGAGAGCAAGTGACTTGTAATCTTAATGGTAATTCACTGAGAGAGGGTAAAGGCAATATGCTGTAGTTGGAAAACAAAAGTAGAAAATTCATTATTTCTTTCTTTTTTCTCTCTCTCTGTGAGTATGAAGCAATGTTTTCAATGAGTGGCTGACATCTGAAAAACAATGCCTTAGAATAGTACCCTTTGTGGGTGTGAAATTCTACTTCATATGGTATTGTATATAGTGACCCACCAGTTTTCATTCAACAAACAATTATCAAATAACTTCTGTGTGGCAGATTCCGTGTGACTCAGTGTTGGGAACAGAATGTTAAACAAAACCAGCACAGTTAAAATAATCAGAGAGAATATGATCCAGCATAACAGTTAACACACTTGCTGTAGTAACTGAAATGCTAAGCTAAAGTTGAGTAATCATGGTTCCATTTCATTTTATACGAGCCCTGAATTCACTTCCCAAATTATGAATTCAACAAAGAGACAACTTTTCTGATTCTGTTTTTTTTTTTCCTAAATGAATAGATTGCACTAAAACATCCTTAATCACCCACAAAAGAAATAGCACATAACCTTAAAAAGCCTCTGAATACCAACATATTGGAAGTTAGAATTCAATATAAAAATTGGAGGTGGAGAAAGTATAAACACTCAGTTCATAGCAGTTCAATACATATATATATGTATCGCAAAAAATGACAAAGCTGTGGATTATAATACATGAACCCAAAGTTGAGAGGATATTTTAAATAATTAAAATAATTTTTAATTATTTAAAAAATGTAAAGATATTATAAACTCTACTATTTTTAGTTTCTTTAGCTTTTTAAGATTATGCCACTATTTCTTTGCTTGCATATAAAGTATCTTATATGACATGTAATCTAAATTTATTGTGTAGTGAAAGTTCTTGCAAAACCTTTAAGCTTAGGAAGCAGATCATATGTTTCAAAATTCTGGCTCCAACACTTAGAAGCTGTTTATCTTATTTAAAACCTCAGTATCAGTTCTCATAATAAATGGGAATAAAGGTATCCCCTACTTTCTGAACGTTTGTATTAGGCCACTTCCGAAAGACCCACATTAGTACATTATTGGCTTTTTTCATAAAAGTGAAAATGCTCTTTGTGTTTCTTTCAGTTTGCAAAAATAGGTACTAATGTAGGTCTTTTGTAAAAGCAAATGTAAACTTTTGGAAATCAGGAGATACCCTTTAATTGACATCATTTGGGCTTATGAAAGTTTTTATTGAACACAGTATTTTCAGATAGTGGGGAAAACATGTAATGATACCTGTATCTCAGAGTTCTTGTAAAGATTAAATAAGAAAATACAAATCAAGTCTTGACTGAAGTGTAGAATATAGTAATGCTATACTACCGTTATAAAATATATATGTGAAACTATATGTATGCTCACTATATATAACTATATAAAACTATACTAACTTTCTATATATAGATATGTAGTGGTAGCGATAAAGTCTAAATACCTGGAATGTCCCAAAATAGGATATATAAGAAACTGTCATTAAATCAAAATTAGTCTTGATATTAAAGTGTTCAAAAAATCGATTTGCTGATTTTTCTATTTGCGTAGATTTGAACTTTATTTTAAATGTAGCTTTTAATTCATTATTTTCTTTTGCTAGGCTTTGTTTCTTAGTGATTATCTAGAGCTATTTGCTTCAGGTCTTAGACACTTAAAATGACATCCACAGATTGAAGAGAATATAAAATAAACTTATAAATTCTTGGGATGTCTTCCTGACTTCTATTAGTCAGTTACAGACTGAAGCAACCTTTGAATTCTTATTGCAATAGTATTTTAAATTCCTATCCAAGCTATACAACAAAAGTCAATGAACTGTTTGAACTTATCTATCCTTGTAAGCTTTTTATTTTTTAATCAGCAATTTATTTCCTGATCTGAATATTAAATGAAACTTTAATATGAGGATGGTTAAACTTTCTAGATATCAGTCCATATTAATTATTTATCATTGCATGTGGCCCAATAAAACGATTTCATCAAGCACAACCTGAAGTGAGAGATAGTACAGGTTCTGGGTCTTAATGCCTTCACATTTTGATAACAGGTATTTTCAGAGACTGAATTTTTAAAAATAATTTAAGGATTTAAAAGTGTTCCTAGGGGACATAAGAATACTTTCTTTATTTTTTAGTTAAATTATAATATTTAATAAAATATAATATTGGACTGTTAAGCCATAATTTTGTTGAAAAGAGGATGCTTTTCAGGGAAGTATAATAAATGTAAAAACTATTGCCAACACTGATGGAAATTCACAGAATTAAATACAAACATTGAAACTCAAAATATAAATAATCTGTACATGAAAATAATATAATTTGTAGTTGAAAGAATAAAAATTTCCAAGCCACTAATTTTAAATAGAATATGTATTACCTTTAATTAATATACGAAGTTTGTGCTAAAATGCAGGAATTGTACTTTAATGTACAGGAGAGAAAAAAGGAGAGCTTGTGTCTTATATCAAACATATTCATATTATAATCAGAATACATAAAATAAGTGAGTAAGTAATATGCTATAACAAAACGGAAGCAATGCATTTGTTTCTGTCTCTGTGTTTAGCTAAATGGCAATGGGAAAGTCATGAAATGTCTTTAAACTCAGGTTTTCTGTTGCTAAAAAAATAATAATAACATTGTTGTGAGGAAAGAAAGTGAGAGAGAGACAGAGAGAGAGAGATTGAGAGAGAATGAAAGAGAAAGGGAGAGAGAGATTCATCTTATTAGCTAATTGCAGTTCTGGAGTGGCTAAAAATACCTTTATCTTTGTGCTATCCCTCTATGTGAATCTTTAGTCCAACACTATAGTTTTAATGTGTGTGTGTGTGTGGGGGGGGGGTTGTGGGTTTATTATGAGCTGATTATTTTACTTTATCAGACCCAAGTGCTTATCTTGAAACTGTGCTTCCTGGAGAGGGCCCTATGGTCCCCTTAACCTAGTTGAATGAGAACTCTTTAATATTCCCTCTTAAGCAAAGGGATCATCCCAAGATGAGTATTTTTAAAAAGTACAGCAACTTTCATGCCTAAATATTGTAAAAAAACAAAAATATATGAAATTGGGTAAATTAACTGAAATTCCTTATCAAAAACCAACTGATGATTAAATGTTATCTATTACACACACACACACACACACACACACACACACACATAGAAAAAAGCTACTATGAAAGCACTTTTTGTAAAAGTATTATTGGTTATTCATCCAAAAAAAAGGAAAGTTAATGATCCACATTCTTCTAAATGAACTTGCCTGGACCTTCTGAATCTTAGTATTTTGTTAAACCTACCTGGCACCTCAAAATATTTAAAAGCATTTTTTGTTAGACAAAAGGATTGTCTAGCCATTAAATTTCAGTTAAATTTCAGCACTGTTGGAATAATGTTTTTCTGTCCAGGATACAGTATACTAAAATGGAAATACAAATATAAATATCTAGAAAATTTCTTATGTATCTCTTTGAGGGCTTTTTTTGCTGGGCAAGTGATTGTTGAGTTACTTATTCTGAAGAGAGTTTAAAATATTTATTTTGCTATTTATGTTAGTGGCTAATGAACAAAATATTTCATTTAAGTGACTAATTAAAATGACCATTTGATAAATAGACCTTAACACTAAATTTATGGAAATATTATTTTATCGTATGTTTAAAGTAATTTTATAAAAAATAACAAGTGATAAGGTATTAAAATACTATTTTCAGGAGCTATCTAAAGGAGCCATTGAAGAAGCACCTCAAAAAAGGCATGTAGTTTTATCCTCCTCTGAAGTTTAGGTATGCTGTGAATCTAGACTTGGGCACATTAAATTATTCTGTCATTCATTGTCTCATCAGCACTTATCAGCAGCTTTCTGTATACTACCACAACCTTCCTATTTTACCCTACACATTGACAGATCAAAGATGAACAGGAAGATATATTCCATATCTTCAAAAAGCTCATAGGACAATGAAAAGAAGTTAGAATAATGAAGAAGTAGATATAGTCACATGGATAAGATCGCTTGACTCTAGAACAGGTGTGTCCAATTTCACCCTAACTAGCTGTGGAACAATAGGTAAGATTTCAGATATCAAAACAGTTAGTGGTATGGTACTTATCATACAGTGTGGCTACAAGTATTAAATGAGTCAATTTGATAATATGCTAAGAAATTATATTGTGTTTAATATTAGTTGTTTTTGCTATTGCTGTTGCTATGATAGCTCCTGCTACTACTCTAGTTATTACAGGGAATAAACAAGGTTATAGTAGAGTACTAAAATCTTAACTCTGTCAGAGATGACTAGGGAAGTTTTCCAAAAAAGATAATATTTGAGCTAAGTCTTGAAGTATGATTAAGGAATTCATCAAATAATTTAAGAATCACAAGATTCTCTGAACTTGAGATTTTTAAACAGATATGATGATAGGCTTTAGATAGCCCTATCAGTTTAACATAAAAACCATAACAATGGCACTTACCTTCCAATTCACAGCTGGTGAGTCCGGGGAAAGGGTCTGTGGCAGTGATTACCATGTTTTTGCAGGCAGCTGGTTGGAGGACACCATTGCCAAAGTCAGTAATACATTGTTGGCTTCTTTAACTGGAACATTTAGTAGCTAACTGAGAATAATTGAACACATTCTATGAAACAATAGTAGTGTACAATCTGTTACTACAGCTAAATTAAACATAACTATAGTTTCATACAATGAACTCTGAACAATATATGCTGGAGACCTATTATTAATTTTTGTACCCTTTTCCAAAGAATTAGCAAAGTGTTTCTCTTCTGATCTGACACAAATTTCTCTTAGTCCATCTCACACTTACCTGCACTAGTATTGTCATTGCCTTGCCTTATCATTAACTACTAAGTGCAGAAAGTTCTCAATGTCTGTATTTGTGCATAGTTCAGATTTTAAATGAAGAGACCTCATTAGTTCCATAGCTAAGGTGGTTGCTTACTTCAATATGCTCAGTAAGATGCAGGCAGTCAGTTACTCATTATCTGGGTGACTTTTTTATTTACATGAACTGTAATATTCTTCACCTTTGATTAGCATCTAGGTTTCTCTGCCTTCCTAATCGCTCATTATGTGCTCCACAAGTAGGTTCATTTTACTGTGTTCTGACTTTGAGAAGGAAAGCTAAAATGGATGTATGATGTTATTGAGTATTTTCTAGTTGCAGTACATCAGATTTACCATTTAACCATAGCATATTCATTAATTACAAAAGTAAACAGCAGATGAAAAAAACTGGTAGACAAATAGCAACCCATTATTAGTGGAAAAATTCAGAAAATATTTATTATTCTTAGTTTGGTAACCTATTGTTTTGTGGACATGGAATCATTTTTCAGTAAAGAGTTTTGGGTGAAATAGAAGCACTTAATAGACACCCTAGTTAAGTGAAGATGTTAAACTATAGATGTGACAACTGAAACTTTCTAAAAGATAAAGATGACCCTAAGATAGATCTTTCTAATAATGGATATAATAATTAAGAATTGGCGATAAAATTTTTAGTATTTTTACATTTTTTAGAATTCAGAAATTAATGTTTTATACAGAAAGCAATTTTGTTTTCTTAAAATAAATGGTACTAGTTTATGTTTTGGAATGACTGTGAATAATACTTTTTAAAATTTTCATCAAGGAAATACAAGGACAAACATTATGGTAGATTTATAAGGTCTTCATGTTGTTTTTAAATTTCTAAAGTGCTAATTTACATAGAATTTTAGTCCTAAAGAGGAAATACACACACAGATAAATTTATGTAAGTATGTATTATGTACGTATATATATATATGAAAATATATATATAAAATCGGTTAAATAATAAATATTTATTATTCTTATTTTTTTTTTAACATTTCAGTTGAAAAACTCTGCACTGTCTCTAAATCTACTATAACAGTTTGTAGGGCAAGTCTCAACCTGATGCATTTAAAACAGTTGAGTGAATGATGCCTCCTGAAAAATTGATCTTATAAAGGAAGAAATGCCTACACTAACTGATCCTTAATTATACTGATTCAAACAAAGTAGTGTAATAAGCTTGAAGACTTCAATGTGCATACCGTCTCCTATGTTGAATTTTTCACTATATTATTCCAGCCAGTCACAGTTGTATTCTACTGTGAATGTGAAGAGAAAATTGATTTAGATAGTTCTGTACTGAGCCATACTCCCATCACTGGAAAGATTTCTGTTGATAAAGTTCATTGTATTAAGAAGAACAGGAAAGAAAAATACTCAGTAATTTATATGCCATCATGATCTTCTGAACACTATGAGACTGTTACATAATGTCATACAGACATGGCAATCTCATAGAGATGCATTTATTTTTTTTCTTACATAGCCAAAGATAATATTTTAAGGATTGTGTCATTTCTAAGAACTTTGACCTTATATTCAAGTTGATCTGTGAAACAATTTATTGAATTTGCTGATGTTTATATATTTCTACCAGAGATTATGAAAAAAATTACAAAGGACACACGCCTTGAAAGCAGATGCGTTAATACAGTACAACATGTCTTGACTGCCTAATATTTTAGCCCAGAGGACAGGAAGGTCTTCCCACCCACGAAATTGATTTTGACCTGGCTTGCTATGCTGGGTGGCTGTGTATTTTGCTGTCAGTGAGACTCGTTACAGATTCATGCTATTTTACCACAGCAGCATTGCAAAGGGTCATTAGGTTTTAACTCCTAGATCAGCAAAGTGGCCATTTCCAGACACTACATGGAAACAAAAAGAAGATGCTGTGCATTTCAATTTGCACAAGATCAACTCTAGCCTCATTTTGGATGTTGTGACAGGTCAAACTGATTTGAATTTATCATGGCTTGTTTGCTTAGTAAATATAAAAGCCAGAAACCTGAGCACTTCTGTAAGATATTGCTACTACCCTATTGCGAATGTGAGAGAAAAATGAGAGAAACAATGGGACTTGGCAGACAAGTGAAATTCTGGAGAAGTAATCAAAAGAGTGGCATTTCTAGGGTGTTAGAGCACTGCCTCATTATTTCTTTTTATCGCTACACCAAGGTGCTTTTTAGATGTTAATTATCACCTTATCAGTAAGAAAGACCACCAAAAAATAATTTCAGACATATTACGTTCATCTCCTTCCTGACATAATGATTGAATGCTGAAGTTTATACTCTTCCAAAATCATGGATCTGAGCTCTGCCTCTTTCATTAAAGGTTTAAATATAAATTGAAATTCGGTAGCTATTTTTATGATTTAGGAAACAAGTCTGGGCTTAAAATAAAATAATGCTTGTTTTCCTAGTGGCACAGGCATGTTTTCAGTCATTGCTGTAACTGCAAATCAATTTTTGTTTTTGTTTAAGAGGTCATTGAGAGGAGAAAAAGTGGATGGGTTCAGACTATCTCCATGTTATACTAAGAAGAATGGAAACAACAGCTGACTCAATATGGATGCCAGAAATAATATCTTTTTTGCCCATATCTTCTGATTCTGGTGAATCTTAAGGAGAGGTAGTTGGACCAACTATATTTCATGGCTCTGGGGCAATAACCGTGTTTTCTTGTCAAGTCACTCTGGGCGGAACATTTTTGCAAAGGAGCAATATGATTACTTTAAACTGCTCTTGTACCTTGAGGGGTTACATTAGCAGCAACTGATAATCAGTTGTTGATAAAATTTAGTGTGTATTTGTGAGTGTGTGTGAGATAGAAAAAAAAGAGAGAGATAGAGAGATATTGGGGTTGAGGAGAGAGAAATGTGTGCTACAGGAGGACTGAGTGAGATGATCAGGGTTGCAAGGTCAAGATACCTGAGTTGCTGGCTCTCCTGTTTGCTTGCGTTTAGCTAAATACAGTTTAATCAAGTGAGCTGTCTCTGGCAGCAGCAGCAAAGCTTCTTATTTCTGCAGCTTGCTTAGACCATCATGAAGCCTGCCATGAACAAAGCATGATTATGGTAGGGGAGCAACCACAAGCATAAACATCACAGATTTTTGCTGCTCCTACCTGAAGTTTAGTAAATTTTGTGGATATGTTTCTCGATTTGTTGTATGTCTTAGGTTAATTTCTAGAGTGTCGGAATGTTTGCTGTCTTCTGGGGAGAGGATCTGAGGATTTGTTGATCTTTCTCTGTCATGCTAACAACTATTCTCTAATCATCTTTTTGAATATATCAAAATATTTCATTTTTATTCTTTTTAACTTTACTGCTAGAAATATTTTTATATTTCCATAGTCCAGTTTGGTTTTTTCCTAAGAATAGTGTTATTCATTACTACATAATAAATTATCCCTCAAATTAATGGCTTTAAATAACAAATATTTACTATCTCACAGTTTATGTGTATCAGGAATCCATCATGGTTTAGCTAGGTCTTCATTTTCAGGGTCTCTCACAAGGCTGTGATCAAGTTTTCACCAGGCTGCAGTCATCTCAAGGTATGACTGAGGGACAAAGATTCGCTTTCAAGCTTGTTCGTGTGAATGTTGTCAGGCTTCATGTCCTCACTGGCTATTCTCCAGAGAAATAAATTTCTTGTCACATGGCTGCTCACGACATGATAACCAGCTTCCCTAGAGCAAGCAAGAGTACAAGAGTGAGCACCCAAGGAAAAAGCCACAGTAACATAATCTTTGAGGTGAAATCTTATGACTTATGCTATATTCCATTTGTTAGAAGTCACTAGGCCCAGCCCACTCTCAAAGGGAGAAGCTTACGCAAGGACATGCATACTAGAAAGAAATCATTGGGAGTCATTTTAGAAGCTACTTACCACAAGTGGTGACATGTAACCAATGGCTTTAGTGGAGAAAAATGGACAGTTTACTATGTAATTTTTACAAAATCTCAAATGGGAAAGTTATTTTTACTTAAAGGGGTCGACTTCTTGTAATTTGGTGACGCGTTTGGAAATATAAAAAAAGTGTAGAGATAATAGGAGAACAAATACACAGATATCAACATCCTAATTTAGTAACAAAATAAGGTAGTATATTTAAAATGCCCGATATACCCTTCTTTTCTCAGGGATAATCGGTGCTCTGACTTTGGTCTTTTAGTTTTCAATATACTTATTTATAATTTTATTATGTTTGTACATTAATTAACAACATTTTATTATTTTGCTTGTTTTAAAACTTCATATAAATGATGCCCTTATTGTATGTATCCATATGCTCGCAAGAATATATGTTAAAAGTTGTTGAAAAGATCATTGCTCATAATAGCAAAACAAGAAAAGGAAGCACCTACATATCCATTAATAGTAAAATGGGTATATAAATAGTTGTGTATAAAATAAAATGTTATACATAGTGATGATGAATGAACTAGAGTCACATGGTAACATGGATTCATCTCACAAGCCCTAAATTGAGGATAGAATATTTTTAATAGTATATATTTCTAAGTTATGCAATGATATTCTGAATTACTTTCTTAAAATGCCTATAAAGAACTTTTATTTAGATAACAAAAAAAATATATTACCTAATACTTTATTTTTCTTCATTTTACCAACTGGTTAAGTGGGGTACTTGAACAGAACATTTCAGAAAAATCTCATGCAAGCGTAAACTTTCTAATTACTAATTGCAGGTCTGTCTTGTGATTATGCTCACTGTATATGTTAGGTGTTGCTAAAATTTATATAGCTCTTCAATTTGAAGTTTGGTGCCCAGGAAGCAAATTATTTTCTTGGCTTTTTTTCATATGTTATTCTGAATGCCTAGAGAGTTGATAGATGTATTTGTGCCCTCATCTCCCCACCTCATTTTTCTGTCATACAATTGGGAAAATTGCAGCAGCTGTGGCTAACTATTTACATTGAAAATAATAACATGCGTAAATAGGATCTTTCTAACTCTTCATTATTGGCAGCAGAAATAAGTGGGGATATTGGCCCAGCTTCATCATAGAAACAGAGCCACATCCAGAATGAGATAAAACAAATGATTATAAACTCATAGCAAAACAAGAGAACAAATTAACAAAAGAAGGTGGTAATAATTATAATCAACAATACATAATAATTACAGAAAATTGAAGTGATCCAGAAGATATATTTTTTTTAGAGAGATTTGGTTTCCATCTGTTGATTTACAAATTCTGAGTAATTTGAGGATTGAGTGATTAGAGGTCCCAATGACAATTAAAAGTCAACTCATGTTTAAAGTGCATTGAGATTCAGTAGAGTATATGGTTAATAGCGTGAACTAGACTGTCTGGATTTGAAAATCAGCTTGGTCACTTAATAGTTATGTAACCTTGAGAAGTTTTCTAAATGTCCTGGGTCTGTTCCTTCATTTGTAATCCTCATATGCCTTGTAGGATTTCTCTTAGTATTAAGTTAGTATTTATAAAGCTTACAGAAAAATAACTAGCTTATAGTAAATGTTAACATTTACATCCTGTAAATGTTAGCTTTTATTATTAGTTACAAGTCAAGAATGTGTAATTTCCCAGTTATTTGAAAATAGTTAATTTATTGCTTTTAATTATATATACATATATAATCTAGTAATATTAGAATTAAACTTCTAATTAATAATTATAATTACACTAAACAATTCCATCAAAATGTGTTGCATTGTCACAATACAGTATCTGATACAGTATCAATGAGACAAAAATGTTTTATCTATATTTTGATGCATTTGTCACATGTTTTTGTATGCACAAATCATACATTGTATTTTTGTATTTCTGTAGTTAGAGAATTGTTACAAAACTATATGTATTCTTTTGCAACTTTATTTACTTTTTTCACTTTTTTTGAAATTAAACAAGTTAATACATGAAGATTTAGCTTATTCGCTTTACTGCAGTATAATATTCTAATGAATGAATAGTGATACTGAAACTTTTTCCTAATGTTCTACTAGGAAATAATTTAATTTATATGTACATGCCTCTATGTGCACATCAAGTAATATTTTCTCAATGTATATAGGAAGAAATAGAATTACTTGGTCTCAGAATGCATCTTCAACTTTACTCAGTATTGCCAAAATGTTCTTCAAAGTTATTGTCTCAAATTTTACTTCAAAAAGTATATTAGAGTTTTTCTTTCCCATGTCTTTGTCAACAAGTGTATTTTTTCCAGTTTGACTAATCGAAAGGATCAAAGGATCTAAAATAATATTTCATATTTTTATTTGATATTTTTAATTACTCACAAGGGCACACATCTTTTTTGTATTTATTAGCATCCAGGCCTTCTTTTTCTGTAAATTATCTTTCCATACAATTTCCTATTTATTTTACAGGCTTTATTTAGTTTTCTTTTTTCTTTCCTTTTCTTTCATTATTTTTTAAGAAGCACCTAAAATTCTCTTAGCATTAATCATTGTATGTGTTACAAGTATCTTTTTTGTAGCCTGTGACCTTTATTTTTTGTCTTTAGATTTACGAATTTAAAATGTTTTCCATATAGTTAATTTAATTAATCTTTTTTTCATAGTTCGTGAATTTTGTGTTTAATTTAAAGATTTTTTTATCCACCCTGATTTCAAAAAATATTATTTTCTAGAAAATGTATTTTTTAGTGGCTTTAAAATTTTTATTTTTATTTTGAGGCTTTAATATTAAGAATCTATGTTTTGTATATTGTCAGGTAAAGACTTGAGGTTATTATCTAGGGTCTCATAATTGAAAGGAACAAGATTCCAGTGTACATTCACAAAAAAACTTTAATAAGAATTTTAAAAATGACAATAGGATAAAGAAGTGAGATTGATAAACATTCAAGTGCAGCCCTCCAGAGTCATTTCTTGGTTGTGGAAGGTGTGCTTTTTTTCAGATTATAATCAAGGTATGTGCATGATATCTTAGTCAAATTGTGTGATTAGTTAAACCAGACGAAAACCATCACTCTACATAACCCTAAAGAATGTAGACAAACTCATACATAGTGCTTCAAGGGGAATTTCAAACTTAAATGTATTTGTGGGAAGAGCATTTAACATGAGATTTACTCTCTTAATTCTTAAGTGTACAGTTCAGTATTGTTAGCTCTAGGGACAATGTTGTACAGCAGGTCTATAAATGAATTAATCTTACATAATTGAGACTTTATGTCCTTTGATTAGCAATTTGCCATGTTCCCTTACCCTCAGCCCCTGACAACCACTATTCTATCCTTTATTTCAATAATTTGACTATTTTAGAAACCTTATGTTAAGTGAAATCATGCAATATTTGTCCTTCTGCGACTGGCTTGGTTCACTTAGCATAGTGTCCTCAAAATTTACTTATATTGTTGAACATTGCAGAATTTCCCTCTTTATTAATGTGAATAATATTCCATTATATGTATATATGCACTTTATTCATTTATCTGTTGATAATAATTTTTAAAATATTTTTTTAATTAAAGTTGACATACAATATTATATTAGTTTTAGTTGTACAAACATCATGATTAGGCATTTGTATAATTTATAAAATAATCACGCTGATAAGTCTAATACCCATCTGATATCATACATAGTTATTACAATACTATTGACTATATTCCCCATGCTGTACTTTACATCCCTATGATTGTTTTTACAACTAGCAACTTGCATATCTTAATCCCTTCCCTTTTTTACCTATCCCCTTAATCCCCTCCCATTTAGTAACCATTAAAATGTTCTCTGTATCTGAGTTTTTTTCTGTATAGTTCGTTTATCTTGTCTTTTAGATTCCACATATAAATAAAATTACATGGCATTTGTCTTTATTTGACCCATTTCAGTTAGCATAATACCCTTTAGATCCATCCATGTTGTTGAAAATGACAATATTTCTTTATTTTTTATGGTTGAGTAATATTCCATTGCATATATTTACCATTTCTTTATTCATTCGTCCACCTATGGACACTCAGTTTGCTTTCGTGTCTTAGCTACTGTAAACAATGCTGCAGTGAACATAGGGAAGCATATGTCTTTTGAATTAGTGTTATGAGTTTCTTCAGCTAAATACCCAAAAGTGGAGTAGCTGGGTCCTTTTTTGCCTCTTGTTACAGCCGTTGTTTTAAAGTCTACTTTGTCTGGTATAAATATTGCTACCCCAGCAATATTCTTTGTTTGTTTCCATTTTCATAAAATATCTTTTTTCCATTCTTTTTCTTTTAATATGTGTGTGTCTTTTAATCTGAAGTGAGTTTCTTGTAGGCAATATATGTAAGGGTCTTGTCTTAGCTATTCAGCCACTCTATCTACTTAATTTATTTATATTTGAAGTAATTGTTGATAGATATGTAGTTATTGACATTTTATTACTCATATTTTTTATCTTTTTTTCATATTACTCTTAAAGAAGTTCCTCTAACATTTCTTATAGTACTGGTTTAGAATTGATGAACTCCTTTAGTTTCTTCTTGTCTTGGAAGCTGTTTATCTGTCCTTCAATTTTAAATAATAGCTTTGCTGGGTAGAGTCATCTTGGTTGTAAGTCCTTGCTTTTCATTACTTTGAATATTTCTTGCAAATCCTTTGTGACCTGCAAAGTTTCTGTTTAGAAATCAGCTGACAGACTTATAGGAGCTCCCTTGTAACTGCTTTTCTCTTGCTTTCAAGATTCTCTCTTTGTCTTTAACCTTTGACATTTTAATTATGATATGTCTTGGCATGGGCCTCTGTGGGTTTATCTTGTTTCAGACTCTCTGCTCTTCCTGGACTTGTGTGTCTATTACCTTCATCAGGTTAGAGAGGGTTTGTGTCCTTTATTTCTTCAAATAGGTTTTCAATTCTTTGCTCTGTTTCTTCTCTTTCTGTTACTGCTGCAATGATGCAGATTTGGGTACACTTGATGTTGTCCCAGTGGCCCCTTAAACTATATTCATTTACATTTTTTTTTCTTTTTGCTGTTTTGATTGCGTGTTTTCTGCCACCTTGAGTGCTAAATCACTGATTTGATCTTCTGCTTTATCTAATCTATTGTTGGTTCCTTCTAAAGTATTCTTATTTCAGTTATTGTATTCTTCATTTCTGACTGGATCTTTTTTTTGTTTTGTATCTTTATTTTTATGTTTGATGAACTTCTCAATGAGATCATTGAGCAACCTTATAACTAGTGTTTTGAACTCTGCATCTGGTGGATTGCCTGTCTCTATTTTGTTTAGTTCTTTTTATGGAGCTTTGTTCTGGTCTTTCATTTGGGACACCTTTCTTTATCTTGCCATTTTAGCTTCTTCCCTGTGTTTGTTTGTTTTATATTAGGTAGAGCTGCTATGTCTCCCGATCTTGATAGAGTGACTTTATATAGTGGTGTCCTGCGGAGCACAGTGGCATAATCTCCCTGGTTCACCTAAACTAGGTGCTCTAGCTGTGTTCTTTATGTAGGTTGTGTGTGACCCCATGTTGCAGATGAGCTTTGGTTACTGTCGGGGCATCAGTGAGAAGGATTGACCCTCAGGTTGACTGGTTGTCCTCACAACCAATACACTGCTGTGACTATAGTGGAGAAGCTGTAATGTAGGGGCTTACCGCATGGACTGAGACTCACTTTAGTGGGGTTCTGGTGCCTGCCTAATCTGCCCCTTTGATGTGTCATTTGTGGAGGTGGTTGGGTAGTGTCTGGTGTGGTCTGAAGCTGATCACTGAGTGTGTTATTTCTGGGGCCTTTTGTGGGGAGAGCCTCTGTTGTAGGTCAAGGTTAGTCATTGCCTATGGCCTGCTTGGGATCACGGAGTATGATCTACAAAGTGATCTGAAAATGGATGACACTCGTACTGAGCTTGGATGTACCTGGTAGAGACTAAGTTGCAAACTGAGGTTAGATGCTGTTAATGCTGGACTTGGGGCTTCTTTGTAAAAGGTATAGGGCATGCAAAGATCAACCACTGTTTGTTTGGGGTTTATGAACCTTTGAGTGATTTTAGGAAAGTCCGCAGAGCTAGCCAAGACAGACTGAAAGTTGAGTGGGGGGAGGTCTCAGGAAATCACCGGGGTAGGGCAAACAGTGGTAGCAGGTTGATATAGACTCAGATTTGGAGCCTGTTTGTACGTGGTGGCTGGGCAGGGGGAGGGCTCAACAAAAGAACAATGTCTTATGTCAGCAATTCTGTCTGGGATACAGCTGGCCCTCCAGCCCTCACCCTAAAGCACACAATTAAGTTCCTCTCATTATGTGTTTTTTGAGCTGCTGCCCCAGCACTGGAGCTCAGAGTGAGTGAGTTTGTCAGCAAGTAAGTTTGTATGTAGGTTCTTTAAGAGGAATGCCTGGGAAGAAAGAGAGAGAGAGAGAGAGAGAGAATAGAGCACTGCATCTGGACCACATGGTTATTTAATAGAGCAACCCAAATTCATATCAGCATTGATTTATAAAATTTGTATTACAGGGTTTGATTTCTAATTAACCACGTGGACAAAAAATATTTAAAAATATCCCAAGTAGAGGTCTAACTTGTACCTTTGTTTTTAATACTGTTATCTGCAAAAACAATTATGCATAAATAAAGATTTCTTAACTAGCTTTCAAGGAAATACTGACCATTAATATGTTTTAATTAAAGAATATCGAAGCAGAAGAATTTAATTTAACAAAATAAATAGTGTTTAAACAATGAAAATTCAAAAGTAAGTGATTCTAGAACCTATGAACAAATGTTGCTGTTATATATATCCCTATATATATCCATGTAATTTAAACTTTATTTATATAAAGTACACATATATACTGAATGTATAATAAATATGTGTCTTTGCCCTAAATCAAATAATAGAAGAATTTAAGTCATTATTTATTGATGAAGGGCATTATATCATGGAAGGTTTGTTGATGTCAAACCTTAAAAATCAAATAAGACTGGGAATGCGAAAAGGAGATGGAGATTTCTAGGTAGAGGGAACCATGTATGGCACAGAGTCAGAGAATTCATAGGAGTCAATGTAGACTCATATATTTGCATTTCGAAGACTTGGATTTAAATTCTGATGCTAAACTATTTTGTAGAGGTCATTTAATTTCTAAGATTCTGGTAAATTCCAATGATAATATGATCTGTATCAAAATTATGTTTTGGAGATTTTATGTGCTTGTGTATATGTGTGTTTTGTGAAGTTACTAACCAAATGTAAGTGATCAATAAATATGCTATCAGTTATTGTTATTACTACATTTTTAGCTGTAATTATTATTGTTGCCTGTTTAAGACACTAGAATTATTTCAACATAACTGAAGCACACCTGAAAAGAGGGAGTAGTAAGAATTAGAATAGAAGAAAGGTAATCTGGGGCAGATTATGACCCATTTTATAAACCTCATGAAAACATATGAACATTTTCTGGCAATTGAGAGCATTGAAGTCTGTCTAATTTGGAATATAGAAAGCTCTCTCTTGCTATATTGTAAAGAATGGATATAAGGACATGAGGAATGGAACTGGAAGGAGTTGTGACATAAGGTTGAGATGATGTGTACCTATATTGTGATAAATACATAGAGATCAATATGATAAAATTTGAGATGTATCTAGGTCATTGACCCTACTGGCTTAGACATTTATTAAATTTGGCAGTTGAAATTGGATATATTTATGGTTCTATTCCCTGTAACAATAAATACAGAAGGATGTGCTCATATGTAGGGGAATATGTATAGATATGAATGCTCAGAGAACAACAAAATGTATGCGTCTAGCAAGTGTTTTACTAAACTGGATTTCAGTTCTGGAGATATGTCAGCTGAAGATAAAGAATTAGAAATTATCATCATTTAGATGAAAATTATAGTCATGAAGTAGACAAAATTAAAATGGCGTACTACAATGAGTGAGAACTTACCTGAGGGATATCTACCTATATTTCGATATCAGATGAAATAATCGTAGCTCACCAATACTCAAAAAAGCAGTCTGATTTGTTTGAGAAGTGCATATTTCTTTGTGAATTTCATTCAGTAAGATTAATTTATAACCAGTATGAGCTATAGTTCTTGTAATGTGTTAGTGTTATTTTCAAGTAATTGGAAACACCTGCTATGATTAAAACTATTTTTTTTTTTTTAATTTGACATTAGAGTGTACATCTTTAGTTACTCTCTTAGTCTACTTGGGCTGCCATAATAGAATACCACAGACTGGGTGTCTTGAATAATAGAAATTTATTAGCTCACAGTTCTGAAGGATGGAATTCTAAGACCAAGGTGCTGGCAAGGTTGGTTTCTGGTAGGGCTTCTCTTCCTTCTCACAGTGTCCTTACAGGGGCTTTTCTCTGTGCACACACTCATGATGTCTCTTCCTCTTCTTAAAGGATTCAGTTTTATTAGAATAGACACCCACTCTAATAACCTCATTTAACCTTAATTACCTCATTAAAGTCTCTATGTCCAAATACATTTACATTTGATGGAGAAGAGGGTGTAGAGCTTCAACATAGGAGTTTTGGGGGACCACAATTCAGTTAATAATAGTTACATTATCAAAATGAGTTAAAATTTTAATAAGCTGCATAAGGAAAACTATCAAAAAATTATTATAAGAAAATAAACTACCCTTTAGAATTCTCTGTTTAAGGATATAAGAACTATCCTAATGTCACAAATGGAAGAATAAATTATTATGTGAAGTACCTCTCCACCCTGACATATACTTTAATAGAAAAAGTGGATCTGGCACTTAGTCCTCCTAATTTTTATTTCTCCCACACTAGTTCATGATATATGATGGACAGAAATATAATGTGATTTACCAAGTAAAATATGAAAATAGAAAATAAGCGAGAAAAGGAAGAGAAAAAAATACAAAAAAAGTGACATTCACTTTTTAAATAGGAAAGAAAATTAATAATTGAAAAACAGAATTTTTTAGGCAAGAAAACTCTTGATTTACCTCACAGATTGCAAGGATCTTGTCAGCTTACAATCCCTTATTTTAAAAATATATATATATTTTTTACACCTACAGCACTTGGTCTTCCTAGGTGGTCTCCCATTCGAGTACTAACCAGGCCCGACCCTGCTTAGCTTCTAAGATCAGATGGGATCAGGCTTGTTTCAGGGTAGGATGGTCATAGATGAAAAACAGAAAATTTAAATTGAGTCTCAACTAAAATGGATTATCTATAAATCTAAAATGAGAAGTAGTTAGGTACTGTTTATAAAAATCACAAGTCAAGATTTTCCTAATACACTTATGATTAAGTATAAAGCAAAGTTTAATAAATTAAAGGAATGAAGAATAGAATAAGACAATTATGTAATAAAAAGAGAGGACTAGTTCATTAGACTACAATTTGTGAAATTTGTTAATATAACTGATTAAAGAATATCTCTCAGTCCTAAGATAGTTAGTAAGAAGATATTGCCAAATTAAGAAAATATCCAAATTAAATTATTTTTAAAAATCTCCTCTTTTGATTAAGATAGAATAAAAACAGAACAGTTTATTATCTTACATTTGCATAAAACTACTCAGAACATTTTGATGAGAAATATAGATTTAAAATATTTGACAAGTAAATTTATTTTGATAACTTAATTTAAAATGCTCCACCTGCCTTTGTGTTTTTATAGAACCCATAGAATGGAGCTGTGCTTTAATTGATTTTAAAGTAAAGATGCTATTTATCAGCAATAGCCTATTAGAATATATAATTAAAAACACGTGATTTTATAAAGAAAACTTCAAACTCTTAATGATAGGACTTGAATTAATGTAGATATGCATTATGAACATGATTTAGGTATCTGAATGGTATGGAGATATCCGCTCTTCACAAATATACAATTAATTTAGTTGGAATTACAAACAATTAACAAAAAAACAAGAAAATGTTATGAAAACAAAATAAATATATTTCCCCTCAAATATTATTAAACTACAGTAAAGAATTATTTAGTAAAGATGTAAATAGAAGAAAAACAATTAAAATTTCAAGTGATAGTAAACCATAAAATGAAGCCATAAAAGAAAATATTGATGTTTGAAATTAGCTATTAAAACTTTATGACTCGTTGATTTGGCTCTCCCATGTAACATTGTAAACTTGTAATTATTACTTACTTGCTTACAGTTATTTGTCTGAGATTCATCTTCTTCATGAGAACAGGCACTACATCTTGGTCACAGTTGTTTTTCTGTGGCCTAGGAAAAGGCTAAGCACAGCAGATTCTCAATTAAAATTGCTTATAAAGAAAGTCAACATTGTAATATACAGACTTGTTTTCATCATCTACCAAAACCCCTGGTGGATCTTCATTGCTTATAATACTTCTATGTATTGCTTTAACAACTTTGAACTCCTTGAAGTTTCCCGAATGTATCATGTTCTCTTATACCTCTAAGGGCTTGTTGTTCCTTCTGCCTAGAGCAGGTTAGCCTCTGTTCACTTTTCTAAACTCAGTTCAAGCATCCTTCTATATATCGACTCTTCAGACAGAATTTGTTGCTCTTTCTGCCTGGGTTGCTGTATAAAACTGAATAGATTTTGTAATCACATTTCTGTAATATAGCTTTCCCCAATAGTTCCCATAGCGCCTGCCACATGACAATGTTTATTTTTCTGTTTTTTTCTGCTGCACTGAATGGTGAGCTCTTCCAAGATAGTCTACAAGTGGTAGACATGAAATACTTTTGTAGAGTAAGTAAATTAACTAAACAATTCATTATATATATATATAATGTCTCTAAGATCACAAAGTTAAAAAAAAAAGACAATATAGTCAAAACCTCACTGGCACAATCCCAGGTTTAAATATCTATGAACAGTGAAAAATAGTCGATGTTAGTCTGGTGCTTCTCAACCAAGTATAGATGCATTTAAATGTTCTTTATTTATGAAAGGAAATAATAACTTTAAAGAAGGCCTGGGGATTCGATGGATTGCCAAATGTACATTTTCTATGTTAAACCAGAAAATGACACCATTGTGCCAGTTACTTTAAAATGTCATAGTGGTTTTTTAAAGGACTTTAATACTATTTAATGTCATTAAGTTTCTTTAAATCCAAATAAAGATATACATGGACTATGTTTTTGGATTACAGAGCCTACAACATCCTGTTTTTTCAATGTGTGCTTCTTAAGCAATATATCTCTGGGTTACATTCCAAAGAGGAATCATTTTGTGACAGCATAACTGGATTTGATGAAACCGTTTTTGTTCATGTATTTGTAGTTAATCTGCTAAGCATTTCTATTAACCTTTATTCACAAACAATTTACAAATAGAAAATTAGTATAGCAAGTTTTAAAAATATACATATATCATAAATAGGTATAAAATTTCTGAAGTAAAATAGATTCTGAAGTAATTAAAGCATCTATCTGAAATAAATATTATCACTAAAGAAACTACCCCCATTTGTACAATAAGAAATCACCTATTTTGCTCTGTATCATTTGTCATAATGAACACTGGAAGAGAATTCTGTAAAAGTAGTAATACTTTTCATGTAAATTGATCTTTGCCTTTGCCAAGAACATAAGATAACTACTTACTTTTTCTTCCAGTTAGACCCAAGATTTCCTTAATTATTTTAATGAAAGCAATGTGATGTTATTTGATATCATTTATTATTTTCATTTATTTTTTCTAGTGTATGAAATTGAAAGGATTTATAACACATGCTTTGGGCCTTAGTATTACTAAAGAAAAAATATTTTTGTGCACTTGGAGTTTTTTTTATTATACAGTTCATATTTAAATCTCTAGTAATTTTTCCATAATCTCTTTAGAGACAATGACTTTCAAGATTATGAAAATTACTGTTTTTATAAAACTAAGAAATTGTCTGTTATGATTTTTTTTAAAATTGCTTTAACTATGAAAGGGGTCATGAGCCAATGGCTTATGAAGTATATGGCTAGATTTTCATACGTAGATTTAAATTAGTCTACAGATGTTAAGCTGGTATGTAATATGTCAGACATCACATCTTTTGATATTTCAATTTAGATATACATAAAGAATCTTAATGAACAATAAAGTAAAAAATTTGTAGGGTCATGACAAAATATCATAATCTTTTGTTCACCTTTCATCAACAGCACAAAATTTTATTTTGAAACAAGTCTATAGGAAACTATAGAATGTTTTATCCATTTGCCATCTTAATGTGATAACTCTATCCAACTCTGTCGTACAAATTCATAATAATGTGTCAAAGTTCTAATGAAGTATGAAGTATATAGGGCTATTTCCCCCTAAACAAAGTATTTATAGTGTTCAGTTTTTGAATTCTTGTAGAAAGAGCATTGAAGTTCAATGATTTGTTCTTGAATCATCGTTATGCCATTTTTGTCAAGTCACTCAACATCTCTGAACCTATTAGTAAATAGTCTCTTATATGTGAAATGTCAAATGCTTATACAATGTCTGGCACATAGTAGGTTCTCACAAATGATAGCAAATAATTCAGTATTATTTGTTATGGTTTATGATTTCTTTCCTCACTGTCAATCTTTTCAAATACTATTTCTTATTTTTGTTGCTGTCATTTTTCCTTTTCCAATTTACTTCTGGTTAACTGAGGATTTGCAATTAAACCAAGAAGCAACTTATTATTTTATCTAAAGGCATGGAGTTAGATTAGAAGCCAAAGGAAAGCCACTGAGCCCCATGAATACAGGGGATAAAATTTTGTTTGATCAGAAGCTCTTGGTGTTTATGTATGAATGCTAAGATTTGTTCCAGTGGTTATAATATAGAGTAGATTAACTCCGGATAATAGAAGTATTATTATATTTATCTACCATTTGACATTTCTTTAATAATATACTGTATTACCTTGGCCTGACTGGAACATAAATGAAGGCGGGCGGTTCTGTAACAATATGCATA
This sequence comes from Pteropus medius, assembly GCF_902729225.1. Lineage (NCBI taxonomy): Eukaryota > Metazoa > Chordata > Mammalia > Chiroptera > Pteropodidae > Pteropus > Pteropus medius. Next base: position 9,394,364 of record NW_024354911.1, read on the forward strand.
ATTTATTTTATTTTTTTTAATTTCTAGATAGCTTTTTAATTTAATATATTTGATTTATAATTATTAATTTATAAAATATAATCATTCTAAAATTCTTTAATCAAAATAGAATCTATATAAGTTGAGAAAAACTATAAAAATATTTTGATTTAATAAACTATAGAAAAGCTTGTCTATTATAATTATTGTCATTTCATCATAACTATCAAGTAGGAAGACTCACTGTGTTTTATTAGTAAATATTAAACATGTCAGTTCTTAAAATAATATTGTTTACTTTATTCCTAATTAGATTCAAAGGTTCAAATCTCAGTAATAAACTTTTTGTTTATGTATTTAAATAACAGTTTATTTTCATGTTAATAATATTTGGAAATCTTTAGCAAAATAGTTGGTTATGAATAAATGTGAATTTTTATTAGTATTTATAGGCAAATGAAAGCAACAGAAAAATTTTGAAAATTGTAGATGCACTGTGATTTTAAGTATATAAATATCTGTGGTGTTTTAAGAACAAAGACAGTATTCTTCTATAGTTGTTAAATTAAAGTTGTCATATATTAATTATGATCATATTGATGAACTCAAATTGAGTTTTAATATGCTCAGCATGCTTATTTTGAAATATGTAAATAAAGCAAAGTAGCTTTTAAATTGTTTCCTATCACTCTACTACACCCAATTTGAAGAGGATTTTTAATATCTTAATCCCTTAAATTAATTGCTTAATTAATTAACTTTCCTTTGATATTCCTCTGAATGAACCAAAATCAGATCAATTAATCTTATAACTAATGAGACAATGAATGCCTGTGTTTAAGTCTCATTTTATTTTACTTACATCTGTAAACATCAGTCAGGTCTAAATGTTGCTGAGGTTTAACAGATTGAAATGCTTTAGGTGAATGAGTTCTCAGTCAAAGGAAAAATCTTCTGAGGTATATACAACTTTCATTGAATTTTGCTTGAAGGCAGAATTTCTTTCATTAGCTTTATTAGCATTTTATTATTTTGCTGTGAAATTCCAGCTTCTTAAATTTAACATATAAATATAATTTAAGGTGAATTAATTTGAGTTTGAGGCAGTTGATTAAAATTAAAGTTTGTTGATAGCTTAATATCAGGCTTTAAAATTTAGCAAGCAGGTTTAATATTGTATGTCAACCATATTTCAATAAAAAAATTAGCATGCACATTTATTAAACATATCTCCTTTTCTAAAACTTAGTTGAGTTATATTCTGAACTATGTAATATAATGGTATTTTTAAAAACCTTTTTAGTAATAATTTTAATTAATATTTTTTTCATCAATTACCTAATAAAAAGACATAGAGTTTTGGAGAAAGACATCAACCAAGCAAAAGAAAAAGAGTAGCTTATACTAGTTGAGTGGAATACTCAACAAAAGAATCTAAAGAGTTGTGTATTAATTTGGTAGCATTTTAGTCAAATTATGGTAAGGAAAGGATGACAAATTATATGGCATAGAAAAGTTATTGAAAATTAAATGGAAATTTAATTATAGTTAATATGTTAAGCTTTATAATGGGATTTTATCCCAACATAATGTAATGGGTGGACTACAAGACTTCCTTCACATATCCGGAACATTCCACATGCATATGAATGCATACATGGCTTGACAATCTCATTCTGAAAACTTAAGACAGCATGTCCACTTTGCCTTTGTAATTAGAATCATGGCCCTGATTTCTAGTCCAAAGTAATACTGTGGAGTATCTTTAAAAAGGAAAAAAAAAAAAAATGTGTGCTTTTTTCCCCCCTTAGATGAGACAAATGAAAAAGAAAAACCTCTATTCTTTGGTAACTTAAGAAAAGCTTTACCTTCTGTATCTGATGATGTCACTCAATGTTGAAAATGAAAGTTTTAAATTTCAGATTTTTTCCTGTTGCCTGATTCCCTGCAGTAGCTCATTTTATTATTGTTTTCTTGCTAAGAATTATATATAAACTAATATGGAACGATACCAACCCATTTGACTAATTTATAAATAAGTAGCCATCAGTCATTTTGATTGACAGCCTCTAGTTCTGCAGAAACATAAATCTGACCAAAATCAATTATTTGAATCCTTATGGACAAAAATCTTAGATTCTTTTATTATTCTCAATAGCAGAACACCAGTCCCTCACTTCCTTTTCTTGTATGTTTTGGAAATTTGAATGGAATTCATAGACAACTACACAGCAGGTAAAAGAAGGGCATGGCATAAGGCAGGAAATTGACATGGTGAAGTCACCCTTAAGTTGGTCACATTTCTGTGATGTTTATAATGTTCTTGCTGAAATCCTCAATATTTTGATAGAGACTACTATATCTCTTTTGTTTAAGAGGCAAAGAGTTACTATTAGGCTTCTTAAAAACAAACAAACACACACACACACACACACAACTTCTTAAAAATTCCATAAAACGAAAAGCAAACTGAAATGGTAGAAAAAGGAAGACAGTTGTTAATTAAAGAGATGTAGGCCCAATCCCATAGTATCAGGCAAATTGCAGATGCACAGGTCTTATAAAATGTCTAAGATATTGAGAATGTTCAGTTGAGAATGGAGAAATGGTAGAGATACTTATTTGTAAACAGTGCACATGGCTAAATACAGTGGAAATGTACATTTTGTCTAATTGAAATATATAATAAAAATAGACACAGTTGTGCTGGAAATGTAATTAAGTTGTTCACTTCTGACATTACAGAGGCAGCAGTCACCCACTATTTCAAAGCTGGTCTACCAAGATTCTCAGCTTTTATTGGATTTTGAATATAAATGAAAACAATTGCTTTTAGAGTAATATCTCACATATATCATTACTTGTTAGGTAGGAAATCTAAATCTTTTTCTAGAATTGACCACTCAAGTATTTCCAATAACTCCCTGAGATGCTTACATGTATGGCTAGAAAGTGTTTTAGCCCCTCTGATCTAATGTCCCAAAGAGGAATAACTTAATCAGAGCAGTGCCTAGCATGGAAATCTCTCAGTTCTTCCACTCTTGCCTCCTTTCTGCTCCTTCTGGCTCTGCTAATTTGTCTCTTGTGAGAATGCTCACTGCTACTGATTTTCTCCTCTTGGTGAACCTCCAGGGCTCTTCTCCCTCACTACTCAGAAAGCCCTTTCTGCTTTTCATGATCTGCTGGCTCAGAGGTGCTTCCCACAGCAGAGCCTATATAAAAAGATAGAGGTGCAGAGAGAGGTTAAGCAACTTGCCTTAAATTGCAGTATTAGTAAATACCAGAGCACATATCTTGGTGATTACCTGGTTCTCCTTGTAACCAGCAGTAAAATTGATTCTTATTCAACTTTAATTGGAATCGGTTTAATTCAGTTACTTTTTAAATAGATATCAACTTCAGAAATAATAATAGGTGATTCTCAGAAGTGGAGCACACATGTGGTGACTGGTCAGACTCTACATTTGAGAATATCGCTAATTTCTCCCCTAATTTTTAGAGAGCTAACTGCAGACCATGAGGAAATGGCAGCTGAAAGCAGAATCCTGTGTGCTGGGTACTTGGCTAGATTGCCTGATATATTCTAGCTGACAGAAATTGTCTTGTCTGTCCCTGTTGATTAGTTTTTAAATTAATAATTAGAACGAGGACCATTTGGTCATCACTGGGAGGTACAAAGCCATTAGGCATGCACAGGAATTGTGTATAAAACATTCTCTTTGCCTCAGGTGAGGTTTTCGTTGAGCTGAAGCTGGTTTGTTTTTGTATATATATGTATATGCAAGTTTTGCTCCTTCAGGCTTTGTTGTCTAGACTGGGATGTAGGTTCCTTTCAGTGGTGTCTCATTTTGAGGTATCTTTATTCTATTCTAAAGCCTTATTTTTATACAATGTGTATTAAAGATGTCCTGCCCAATACTAGAAGCTGCCAATGCTTGTGTTGTGGATGAGATAACCAATGTTGTTAAAAGAAGGAAAACATTTCACATTTCCTTTGAGAAGACAGAAAAAATAAGTAATTAATATATATATTTTAGACTGATGAAATAAGTACATGTGCATCGTTATTAAATCTCTTTTTAAAAGTTTATAAGGATAAATTAAGGATTAAAATAGTAAACAAGCCTGCTTATAAAGCTGAAGAAATTAAAACTTAGAGCAAAAGGTGTATATTGACCTCCAAAAATGGAACTATGTTGAGGTTTAACCACCAATGCTATTCTGAGATATGAAACAAGTAGGACAAAAATGTGTGCTTTTATCCTGTCTATCAATAAATAAGGGGTTAGGTTTAGAACAAGGGTTTATTGGAAGGCTAACAAGCTCTAAGTGTCAGGGCTCATAGCTGCAAGAGTAACAGAATGCTACTTTGCCTCTTGATATATTAATTTTGGCAGAGACCAGAAGGCTGAGATCAGTTTAGAAGCTACCAAGTACCTGTGGCAGAGTGAGCTGCTAGATCATCTATGCCAGCATTGGAGACCCCCAACTTTAGTTTCATTAGCAATTCAGATTGGTACCTGGGAATGGAAGACAAGGAGACTTTTGTTAAGAGGGCTTTGTTGATCCAACAGAAGGATAAGAAGGTGATGCTTCTTTCTTTCCTCCAGCCAAGTGAGAACTTCAAGAGTTTGGCTCTAAGATCTGCAGACGTTTCTATTTACAAAAGATGAGGCTTAATTTTTCCCTACCTCTCCTCCTTCAATTTTCTTCTCTACAATTCTGAAGTGGCTAGCCCATTTGGCTAGAGAAGTAGAAGGGAGGAGTCAAAGAATGAAGTAAGCAAAGAGAGAAAAGGGGTCTAAGTAAACCCTTCTCCACCTCCACCATTCTCCATCTGTTTCCCTTAGACTTTCAGGATATCAAGCCTGGACTGGTACACAACTGGAAAGTATGAAGAAACTCTAAATTAGAGAGTTCACACTTTTTTTTTAATTGAACTGGCCCTTTTAATTGCAGAAATAGAACTGTTCTTGTGATTGACTACAGGGAACTAAAAATGCTGTGAAATATGCCCCAAATTTCATCAAATAGCAGGAAAAGATATAACATATCACATAGGCTTTAGGGAACAGTGGGAGACAGAATACAGTTGATTTATAACTACCTCTATTAAAGAGTGCTAATTCAATAAACCATTATCTAAAGCAGGAGACTTCAGCTCTGGCTGATTTAATCTAACTAACTAACTAATAACTAACTAACTAAATAAATAAATAAATAAAATTGATTTTTTATAGACCTGCATTGAGGACATGAAATGAAATTTAGAAAACAGGGACCAAAGAAGCTAAACAATATAGAGGGACACGCCCCCAATTCCTCCACAAACCACTGAAGTCAGCGCTGCCACTTCTGTAGCCATGACACACTGAATTTCCCAGTGAGCCCTGCTGTTGCTCATATTAAACACAGGATGCTGTCTCTAGCACAATTTCTCTTTTATTCCAGGAAACTCAATATTGTTGCTGCTACCACCACTAGAATGGATACTTCTTGGTCCCTACTTATTTGCGTCAATAGATCCCGATTCAAAGTTTATGGTGGATGCATCCAATTGGATGAATCTGTGTCATGTGCCCATACTCTAGCTACAAAAGAGGCTGAGAAAGAATCTACCATTTTCATGTTTTTTGTTGGAAACTAGGAAATATCCAAAATATAGAGTGGAGTTCAAAGATTAGCCCCCATACTTGATGGGAGCTAGCCACACGTATTTATTTCAAACCTTTACAAATCTGAAATCAGAGAACCATAATATAAGATGTTCAATGCTGAGGCCATCTTTGACTCCTCAAAATTGTTTCCTCTTCTTTTTAGTTAGCCTGATCTCAGCGCTCATGGCTGGGAGAATTGCATACTTGTCATTTATAGAGCCTCTGTTTGCATATTGTCCACTATAAAATAAAATTTTATTAGGTTTCAGAGTTAAAACAACAAACTGTCTATTTATTTGATGATTTATTTATGACATCACCTCCAAAATATTATTTGTACATAATGAACTCAATATAATTTCTCTTGTAAACTTTCTATTTTTTTATTTGACAATTTCATTGTATCTACAATAGTATCATGGGTTATTATACAGCCATTTAAACAAAATTACTTCCCTCCATTTCTATTGCCACCATTCAAGTCATCCAGACACCTATAAGAGTCATTTAACTGGTCTCCTCATATTCACTATTGCTTCTTTTCAATGTATTGTGGGCATCGCAGCTGGAGCAACTTTTATTAAAGTTAAATTTGTTTACATAGCACCCTATTTAAAACCCTTCAAAGGCTTCTCACTGCCTACTATACTGCAAGACCCTGTTTGCACTGAGCCTTGTCTACCTCCTGAATTTCACCCTAGATTTCTTTTTTTCCCTGCATGTGCTTCAGCCATGCTGCTTTTGTTTCAGTTCCTGGAATTCACAAGGCTTATGTTCATTTCAAGGGCTCAGAATACTCCACTCTTTGCCTGAGATTCTCTTCAGCCAGCCCTAACCAAATCTATCTGTATGCACCACTTCCTCAGGAATATTGTCCCTGATGCTATAGACGGGCATGTGTTCCCTTTTTACATATTCTCATAGCCCCTTATACCTTCCTCCTAGAACTTACTATATTATAATTAAGTGGTGTATAATAAATTAAATATTTAAGTAACTAATTATTTAGTGTTTATTTCACTAGAATATAAGCTTCACAAGGGTAAAGTTAATGCTGGTCTTTTCTTCCCTCTTCCTCCCTCTTCCTTTTTTTTTTCCCTTTCTTCCTTCTTTTCTTTTTTTTCTTTATCTCTTTTTCTTTTTCTTCTCTCTTCCTCTCTCTCCCTCCACGCCCCGCACCCCATTCCTTTTTTTTCCTGTTGAAAACTCAGTACCTAGAGTAATGCCTGGAATATATTAGATGCTGATTAGATTGCACTTCAATGAATGAATGAGAAAGTGAGGGATACAGTGAAGAATATATGAAGAATATATGAAGTTTATGAAGAATGTATGGTGTCATAAGACAATGTTCCTGATATAAGCAAGAAACACATTTTAAATCATATGCAATCTGATTTTTAGACTGGAAGAAAACAGACCCAATTTACTAAAATTTTAATCTAGATTGTGGGTGTCATTTTTAAGATCCTTTCTTGCATTTTTCCATGTTTTACTGTTATGCTTGATAGATGGCTGTTAAGGAACAAAAAATGTTTAAGGTAATATTTATAATATTCCATTGATACTTATTATTACTTGCAAATATTTTTTTACGAAAAAGATACACAGTTTCAACTTAGATACACCTGTACCCTTTATATTAGTTTGGTGAATTGAGACACTTTTTTGTCGATATTGCTAAAAATATATATATATCTATATTGATTTTGTTGTTAATTTATGCAATGCATATGGCCTTATGGAAAATACTTTCGTGAACTTTTTTTCACAATATAATTTGCTAAATTATAATTAGAAATTAAGTTCATTATTGAAATGCATATTTTCAGACTCATTTCTCATAGTAGCTAAATAATGGATTAAAGAAATGATATATAATTCCATGTGTTATATTTTGTTTTCCATAGACATTAGATTTATATTAGGAATAATGATTATGTTAGTATAAGTAATATAACTTATTGAACTACATACTTAGAACACAAAGCTGTATTTATTAAGTGGAGATATTTTCTTACAATTATAAAATTAAATTTGATATTCATTCTAGATATAATAATTATGAACAAAAGAAAGAATTGTAGATGAATTTTTATGGCAGTGAATGTAAAAGTTTTAAATAACATTTAGCAAATTAATTAACCAATAGACTAAAACTACAGTAATTACCAAAAAAGGTTTATTCAAGGAATACAAAGTTGTCTCACTTTCTGAAAATGTGTAAACACACTATCAATAGAAGTTTTAAAAGCATTTAATGAAAATTCGCCATCATTATTAATTTTAAGACAGATCTCCGAACAAATTAGAAGTAGAAAAGGAACTATTTAAATCAAGACTATTCAATTAAAAAAAAATTTAAATGACAAAAAGAGAAAACAAATAATTTCAATTAAATTAGTTTCCAGATATGAATGCTTGTTTTCACTATTTTTTTTTAATGTAGTCTTGGATTTCCAGCAAATGTTCTAAGAAAAAAAATAAAATTATTGATGTTAAAGGGGTCAAATATGGTGACAGAAAGAAATCTATGAGAGGTGAACACATAATGTAATATATATATTCCTTACTGTTAAATTGTACACCTGAAATTTACTGGATTTCATTGACCAATGTCACCATAATAAAATAAATAAATAAATACATACATACATACATACATACATACATACATAAAATTATTGATGTAAACTTTAAAAACAATGAAATTGTGCTGATAAAATTATAAAATAGAAAATATTTTAAAACACAAATGTATATTTATAATGTCAATATTATAACATATATAATATATAATAAATATATAATTATGTTTTAAAATATTTATATATATACCATAATAATCTAGAAAAAATGTTCTAGAATGTTTGGAAGAATATGAAAGTAATTAGATATGAGTTAAGTAAACAGAAATTAATAGCTCCATGTTTGTAATAAACATGGCAATAAAAATATTTCACTCAATTTTAAAAACAACCATGACATATTTAGGAAAAGTATTAGAAATGACAAAAAATCCAAAAGGAGAAAGTATGAATTTAAATATAAAAATGTAATATCCATTCTCAATGAAAAGACATATCATGTTTTCCAATAAATACATCTAACGTGAAACATACCATATTAATAAATGAATCTAATAAAATTCCAATTCCTAGAGTTTTATTTTTATTATAATTTTTTAATTTGAGTATAAGAAAATAATTTAGAAATTAACTGAAAGACAGAAGCCTGAGAATGACCTAGAAAGTATGAGTAGAATGGCAGTGAGAACCTGGGACAGAGTGAAGTTATCTTAATAGAATTCAGAAAAAAACTACTATATCATAATGATATAATCATACTATATCATAATGATATAATTTTGCACAAGAATAGACAAAAATCATACAACAGAAAAGATAAACCAGAAATAGATCTCAATATATGTGAGAATTTAATATGTGATAAATTGGTATTTAATTCATTGTGATACGTAATATCAAATGGTGCTGCTGTTAATATATATCGGAAAGAAAATAAAATTAGACATCTAAATTACATGATATTCAAAATTTAGTTCTTCATGGAGTAAAGACTTTATATGTAATCTAGGAGAAAACTAGGCCTACTTCACCATACAATCAAAGCGACACGCAAAACGGTAATCATATTTTATTACATAAAATTTGTTTTGTCTAAGAAAAATATGTTAAGCAAATTAATAGAAAAATAATTATCGAAAGGTTACAATCTACAATATACGAAGAGATTTTAGAGTTTTTAAAGGAAAAGGCAACTAACAAGAAAAATAGACAAATGATGTAAGTTGGCAGTTCAAGTAAGCAAAAGTCAAGGTGGCCATTTAGCAAACGAAAAGATTCCTAAATTTAATAGTTGTGCAAGTGCAACCTAAAGTGACAGTGAGCTACAACCTTATGCAAACAGAGTGCACAATAATTTAGAAGAGCAAAAATATCTATTATGCATGAGATAAGTAAAAGCAATAATAATATGCGTGTGGTGAAACATATATTTCTTTTGGAAAGAAACCAAGCAAAATCAATTACAACTACTTGCAAGCCAGCTTCCCATTTACAAGAATTTCCCCCATCAAAATGAAGCCACCAGTTTGAAAGTACATGTTCAGAGACCATTATTGTGGCATTATTCCCAGAGGCAAAACACTGAAAATAAAGTCAAGGCCCATAAAAGGGGAATAGCTGAACAAATTATATATACATTGATGACCAAGGATATGGTACAACTATTAAAAATAAATAAATAAAGGATTAGAGTTCTACCTTGGAGGTATTTCATGAGTTGTTTGCATGAGAAAAGCAAAAAACAGTGATTAATTTTTATAGAAAAATAAACAAAGAAAAAACTGTATGTATATCTTCATAAACATGAATATATGAGCCTGAAGAAAAACATAGAAGTCCAGGATGTTAGCATGGATTACGTGGGGAGGTACAACTATGAAAAATGGGAGTGGAATGGGAGGTAAGTATTATGAAGAAAAAGACTGAAGTTTATAAAATACATACGTATTGTATAACATATGCAATTATACATACATATATATATACACATTATAATATTTACACATATAATGCATATTTATTATATAATGATGTTATATATAATGTGAAATAATGTGCATACTGTATACACATAAATTACCATGTGTGTGTGCATGTGTGTATATGTCTATATATCTAAAGAAATTTTAAAAATGCAGGTCCCAAGTTATCTTCATTTTTCAGGAGTTTCATAGAAAATTGATCAAGAGGAGGTAAGGAGAAAATCCTGAGATAGTTTTTCTAGGCCACCTGAAAGTTCAAAAACTGTTTTCTCAGAATGATGTGCAGAATCATCAAGATAATATTGGCTGGAGAGCTATAAAACATGTGAATACCTATATCTTTTAAAAATTGTAGAAGATGCAATGCATTCTAATTTGTGTGAATATATGAATAAGAATGAAATTTCAAACAAGAATGAATCTAAATTTTATAGCTTCACTCTTATAAGTGTCCTATTTTGAGAATTTGGCTATAACTACTAATTTTGTCTGCTTTCTTTTATGGATTATCAGGTAAAATTAGTCATTGCTCAAAAATCACTACGCAGGAAAAGATACAAAACATTTCCTGTCATTGATACTTGCACAAAATTTCTCATTGATTTAAGAAAACTCTGCTTTTGTATTGGTATCAGCAGAAAGTGCTACAAATCACTGGCATCAATGCTTTGTTTACATTGAAGTGCCCAGTTAGATATGTCTAACTCTGACTTAATTAGTTTTTCTTTTGTATAAGTTCAATACAACTTAATTTTATTTGGGTTAGTTCATGTTATCTATTATTATGTGCATTCATCTGATAGTTATAATAGTAACATTTTTACCCATAAAGTGAAAAAATAACATATAAACTTGACTAGCTTTAGTGCCTCCAGTGTATTGAGTTGTTATTTTCCTTAACACATTTTTATTTTTTATTTTTTATTTTTTTTTTTGCATAGGAAATTTTAGATTTCTGGAATTTCCCAGAGGGAAAGATGGAATCTAGTACCGTATTTAGTGTGTCTTTGCCATCTGGGTTTTCAGATTCATTTGATTTAATTCAAAGATTAAAGACAGAAAAATTGGACCAAATGCTGGAATAAACCCATGTGGAAACATGCTTCTGCTATGATTATTTTTGAGATTAATTGATTCTTTAATTTGTAACTACTCCCCATGATTTTAGTTGCTGTTAATAACTGATTAACTATAAGCACACAGATTTATTTTGCCAGTGCATGCTGGGTGATAGTTAACTCTTTTATGTCACTAAAGTACCTCAGTTTAAGTGGAGAATAGACTAAACAAATGCTTCCATGATATAGTGAACCTTATCTCAAATGGGTCTATCTAACGTATGAGAAAGGTCACTTATATCATTATTTATTTTTTATTCTCTTAAAAAGCTAATTTATCAGTTCCTGGCATATTTAATCAGACAAAAAAAAGTTACCAGACAATTATTTTAGTTACAAAGAGATAGCTATTGCATTTAGGGGGCAGGGAGTGATTTTTCTTAGATAATCATTATGGCATGCATGGGTAACCTTGCTGAAAATTCACATTGATCACATGGTTACAAATTAGTTATTTTTTACATTAATTCATTAGATCATTGAGAACTTATGTCCATTATGTTGGGTTCTAGGGATATAAACATGACTAAAATATGAGTATTAGGTACAGAGGAGTATATTTTATAGAAAACCATATTAGTTATGTTATTAAAATATAGAAAAATGTTATTAAAATATTAGTTATGTTATTAAATATAGAAAAATGTTATTAAAATATTTAAAAATGTAGAAAATTTTGACTGCTGTTAAATAATAAAAATAATGTTTTTTACTTAAAAGAACATTTTGCATTTGTCGATGACTATCATCTCTAGGTATTTGAATTTTACACACTTAGCTTATAAAATTAAAATTATATATTTTAAAGAGAAAAATAAATGCAGATAAAATATCAACAATAACAGAAAATAGTTCAGTGGGCTTTGTAATATTATAGAAACCATTTAGTATAAAAATTTACCATTGAATAGAGAGATTTTATGGTCCCTGAATTATATATAAAGACTGCAAAAATTAGAAATAGTAACTTCCAGATCCTTGGATAAAACTATCCCCTGCCCCCAGACCGCAGACCGTGGCCTGATAGGGATCGGGCTGCACAGCACAAGGTGAGCAGCAGGCAAGAGAGCAAAGCTCCATCTGTATTTGCATCCGCTCCCCAGCTCTAGCATTACTGCCTCAGCTCCACCTCAGATTATCAGGCATTAGATTCTCATAGGATCACTGGTCCCAGGTGCCAAAAAGTTTGGGAACTGCTGGTTTAGTAGGTACTTTGTCTAAACCCTAGGAGTATTAGAAGATATTGACTCTCGACAAATTTCTCTCATGAAATTGTCCTCAGTTGGAAAGAGCCACCTAACCCAAGGTTAAGCCTCCTCATCAGGGAAGCCCTAATTCACTGACCAATCTGGATTTTTAGCAGAGCAACTCTGCTGGACAACTCTGAAAGACCGTTTCAACTCCAGAGCTCCTTCAGGATCATCTGGAGACTTACAGTGATGTATCACAATTTAACTCCTCCCACTGACTGGTCCTACTTTTTTTTTTTACCACAAGAATTTATCCTGAGGGCACTCCACAATAAATTTCCTACATGCATATCTTCATCAAAGAATCATATTTTCAAGAAATCACTCTAGATGGGCTGAGGAAGTAGACTGTAAAATAGAACGTTAGAGATGGATGACACATCAACCCACTACCTGGCAGGCTATGAGATCCCATTGCAGGTGATAGGTCACCACTGATACCTCTTGAACGTCTTAGTGGTGATATTGTTATAACATTCACTCATTCACTGATGGTGAACCAAAATATGTACCAATGGAAAGTAATGAACTATGAATTCAATCTTAGGCTTTTGAGGAATTTAAGGGAAAGTAGTAATTATAAGGACAACAGAATCCATTTCTGCTAGGTTCTATTCATACAGTAGAGAAAAAGAATGAAGGGCTGAGGGTGATTAATCATGAGTTGAAAGTAATGGTGTGAGAATAAGAAGGCCTCTTTAGCAAATATAAAGAGACATTTACCTTCTTTAACCAGAGCTCATAAAAACTGATAATATGGCTTAGGACTTGTTAAACAGTATAGCAGAGCTTCAGAGAAGCTTGACTCCTCAAACCAGCCACTGAATCCTGGTTGGGAGCAAGTGGAACTATGACTTGGGGGAGAGGTACATCTGGGTTTATAGTCTCTGAAATCATGAAACCCTGAGTCTTCCTAAATTTTCTGGGCTTAAAAAAGTGGCCCATTTCTTTTAATTAAAGGCTATCATTTTTATATACTTAAAGATGATACAGAAACTTCTTCCTTCTATGTTAATACATATCCTCACTTCCATTCCTGGCCTCCAGATCAGTATATATGGATCAATGGATGACATTATTTGGTCATGGAAATGCTGTGTCTCTAAGGGAAAAAAAAAAAATGGACTATGTTTCAAGTAAGCTGCAGACTCTAGCCAGTATTTATTGTCAGAAGTCAGGAGAACATGTATGGAATTGGATTCTGAGGCTTCTGGATCAAGTGGGATGAAGGATAAGATTGAATAATATTGGATATGGAGAGTAAGATCAAATGGGGATGAAGAATACGTGTTTATTTATGTGGGGGCATTATCTCATGATATAAGATTCAGGATGCTGGCAAGAATAGAGGGAAATAGTTCCTGCTACTAGGATAGCTCTCAGAAGTTTGGGAAAAGCGGTGATTCCATTAAAAAGTATAAATACCAAAACTGTTGTGCAGATAGTACAAAAAAGGATTGAAAGACTTAGATATGTGTGTATTCTAAAGTGAATATAACATCTAGAGTACAGGAAAATCATCAGCTCATTATATTCTGTGTAAAGGCTTGGAGGAAACACCAAAAGCACCCCTAAAGAATGTGTTTATGACTGAGATACAAGTGTCATTGAGAACCTAAGAGATAACTTCTCTCAGTAGGCAAATGTTGATGGCAAGAGAAGCTATTACAGAATTGGGCTCCCTGATAGCAAATGGGTATGCCAGGATCTCAAAATAATAGAAGCTAGGTGGCAGTGTTTAGTTGTCATAAGCGAGGTGGGTGCAGTTATCTTAATGGGCAGCTATTGCAAATCTATCTGGGCTCTAGACTCATGGAAAGCTGTGGAGATAGTTCATAGAACATAGCATTTCTTGGGGCAAAGTAAGTGGGTAGTCAACAAGGATATTAGCCAATCTACACAATTAAAGAAATCAGATGAATGATTGGGAGGCTGAATATAGTCAGATCATAAAAAATTTATAATGCCCAATTTATGAACCCGAGGTAATTTTTAGACTTTGAACTCTTTGACTGAAGGGGAAACTGAGTCACCAGAAAGAACCCTGCAACCAATAGCAAATATAAATGGTAATGATTCTCCCAATTTTTTCTCCAGAGAACCTATATACATTTACTTGAATAAACACATACTAGGGAAAGTGGAGTTCTGAAACATTTTGAGAACTGTTATAAACATGATCCAAGTTGACCTTCTGATACCTAAGATTCTGTGGAATCAGTATGCCCTTATACTGTTAGATTTGGGCATATAGGTGCTATATATTAAGTGGAACTGTGATCCACAGGTGGATCGCATTGTATCTACCAGTCCAGAGATTGATATTGTTGCCATTTACCTAGTCTCCAATAAGTGTAATTGGAATGGACATACTTACTGATTGTCAGAACCCCCATATTGATGCTTTGTCCTTGAGGTGATAGCTATCCTAGTCAGAAGGCCAAGTTAAAGCCTCTGAAACGTTCTTTCTTTTAGCTGAGTCATATTAAACATAATACATCCCAAGGAGAAGAATCAATATTAATGTCACCCTTAAAATTCTAAAATATGTGCTGGGGGTGGCCCATATATTTCATTTATTGACAATATTGTCTCCTGCTGAAGTGAGAGATACCGGAGAAAGATAGTGGATTATCATAAACTCATCCAAGTAGTGTCCTGATTGCAGCTTATACCAGATCAGGTATTTTTACTAGAGCAGATTAACGTGACTTCATATACGGTATGTGTTCAGCGATTTAGTCAATGTGCTCTTTTCCATCTCTGTTAGGATAAAAGATCAGAAATCTTTGCATTCATTTTAGACAGACAAGAGTATACATTTTTAGTCTTCCCCTAAAGCTAAATTAACTCTCACACTTATTTTCATAACATTGTCCAAAGGGATGTGGTTCATCTGAACATTCTACTAAATATAGTATTGGTTCACTTTATCAATGAAATCATGTTCATCCGTTGAGATAAACAAGAAGGGGCAAGTACATTTGGATATCCTGGTAAGAGCACCTAATCCAGAGGATTGGGATAAGCCTGTGAAGATTCAAGGACCCACAATATTTGTAAATTTGTAGAGATCCTATGGTCTAGAGCTTGCCAGGACATCCCTTCCAAAGTAAAGCACAAATTATTGCATCACACAATTTCTATCCTTCAGAAGGAAACCCAATGTCTGCTAGGTCTCTGGGTTCTAGATCATATTCCACACTTGGAAATACCATTCCTATCCATTTATCAAGTGATCTGAAAGACTATCAGCTTTAACTAGATCTCAAGGTAGGAAAGGGTTCTGTAGCAGGCCCACACTGTGATGTAAGTTGCCCTGGTACTTAAGAATCTATGATATCAAGTATATCAGTGCTGGAAAACATGCTGTGTTCCTATAGGAGACTCCTATATGTGACTCAAAAAGTAAATTTTTAAATTATGAGTAAGTCTGTGACTTCTTCAATTAAGAATTATACACCTTTCATAAAATAGTTCCTAGCATGCTGCTGGGCATTGGTAAAAATGGAGTGCCTAAATGTGTAACACCTATGATGATGTGGCCTGAACTGCTAATCAGGAAGTACATTTTGTCATGTCTACCAAAAACCAGTTATAAAAGAGGGCAGACTCATCAGTAGATCATCATTAGATGGAAATGGTACAACAGGATGAGGCATGGCCAGAGCCAAAGGGCCGAAGTAAGCGGTACAAGCAGGTGCCCAGACTCCCATGACATGTATCAGTATTTTACCAGTGCTTCTTTCTCAGTTTATATCTGGCCACATAGATGGTCACTTATGAGCTGATAGTGGAGAAAAAAGGCTAAGCTTCATTCATGATGGATCAGCTCAGTATAGTTACACAAGTCAAAACTTGGACTGCCGTTTCATAATAACATCACTCTAAGATATCTCTGATAAAAAAGAATAAGGGAAAATCTCCCTAGTAGGCAGAAGTTTAATTATGCAATGTACCTGGTCAACCACTTTGTGTAGAAAGAGCAAATCTGTTCAAATATTTTGATGGACCTATGGCATGAAGTATGATAATACTTATATTACATATTAGTGAGCATCAAAAAGTATCCATGGCAGAAGAATTACAAAAGAGTGAAGTAGACAGAGTAATATAGACAGTTGATATCAACTAGCTTTTGTCATTGACCAACCTTAGCTGGCACAACAGGCTCATGAAAAAAATAGTCATAATTGTAGGAATGGAGGCTATACATGAGCTTAAAACGTGGATTATGAAGATTGATTTATTCATTGCCACTACTGAATATTTCACCTGGCAACAACAGAGACCAACACTTAGCTCTTGATAAAGTATTGTCCTTCAAGAATACCAACCAGTACCTTGGTGGTAAGTTGATTACATTAGACATTTTTACCCTGAAAGTGACTGTACGGTTTTGACTGAATTTGACACGTATTCTTGGTTTGGATGTTTCTGCTTACCTCAGCCAGTAGCAGCTCTATCCAAAGGCTTTTAGATGTTTTATTCTTAACACAAGATCCTATCTAACCACTCATGAGATGAGAGCACATTTTACAGTAGTAAAAATGTAGCAGTGGGAACATTGCCATAGGACTCTCTGGTCATATCATTTTCTACACAACCTAATTAAATATGCCAATTTACTAGAGTGATAGAATGCCCTTTGGACAGGGGCAGCTGAGCCTTATATAGATAATATCTGGTAAAGTTGGGGTGCTATTCTCCAAGATGCAATATACATCTTAAATCAGTGACCATTATCACGTTTTTTTTTTCTCTCTCCTATAGAATATGTAGGTTCAAGAATCAAGGAGTGACCCCACTTAACTACCATCACATTCAATGACCCACTTAGGAAATCTGTTTCCCTTCCCGCAACTCTGGGCTTTGCCAGTTTAGAAGCCTTAGTTCTCATAAAAGGAAAAAGCTTTCATTAAGTGACGCAGCAAAGTCTCATTAATCTTTAAGTCATGGCCACTACTCAATTACTTTAGGCTTTCTGTGTCAGGAAGAAGTAGATAAAAGGAGTCACAATCCTGGCAGGAGTGACTGGCTCCTATGATCAGCTGGAGGTAGGTTTGTTTTGCACAGCAAGGCAGTAAAGAATATGTTTGATACACAGTTGGTCCACTGAATCATTTCTTAGTATTCTGTTGTCTAATTATGGTGTTGAATGGATAAGTGCATTAATAATGGCTTGAGAAGGGCATGGTAACCAGGGGCTCAAAATTAAGGTCTGGTAACCTCACTGGGTGAGCTACTTTACCAAAAGGTGTACTAACTCAGGATGAGAGCAGTCTAGAATGATAATAGTAGAAAAAGATGATGAATATCATCCTACCATAGTTCCTTTTTTAAAGTGTCCCCAGAAAAGTGATTAACTAGAATCATCTAGTAGCTTTTCCCAGATAGAGTGAATTACCATGCCAAGCAGGTGAATCTGAGTGGATGTAATAGTGCACCACCCAGATCCCTTCCTCGGGTCTGAAGGATTCATTCCTCCAGCTGCTGAGAGTTTTAACAGGGATTGGCTGTCGGCTAAATCCTCTAGAAATTGCCCTAAGCCAAAGAGCTGCCACTCTCAAAGTTGTGCACTCTGGTGGAGCAGCACACAGACTATGACTGGTCGATGGGGTGGGAATGGGTTATAAAGGCTTAGCTCCATTGCCTTAGTGCAAGACAGCTTTGAGGGAACATCACAGCTCCAAAACTTCTCTAGAGCTACTGAGACCTTTGTTGTAATGACGCTGTAGTTCAATTCTCCTGAACAAACCTATTTCTTCATTACTCAACACATGTTGCTCTAGAAGGTACTTTTTAATTAATGCCTTGTTTTATTGTGCTTCATTTTATTGTAATTGTTTTTGAGGTGCCATGAACCAGGCCCATATAAGACAGCAAACTTAACTGATAAATGTGTGTTCTGACTGCTCCACTGAACTGCCATTCTGCTGTATCTCTCCTTCTTTTTGGGCCTCCCTATTCCCCGAGATACAGAAATATTAAAATTAGGCCAATTAATAACCCTAAAATGTCCTCTAAGTGTTCAGGTGAAAGGAAGAGTTGCATGTCTCTCGTTTTCAATTAAAAGTTAGAAATTATTACATTTATTGAGGAAGGCATGACAAAACTGGAAATAGGCTGAAAGCTAGGCATCTTGCAACAGTTAGCCAAGTTGTAAATGCAAAGGAAAAGTTCTTAAAGGAAATTAAAAGTGCTACTCCAGTGAACATAAGAAAGATAAGAAAGCAAAACAACCTTATTGCTGATATGGGGAAAGTTTTAGTGGTCTAGATAGAAGCTGCAACATTCTCTTAGGCCAAAGCCTAATCCAGAGCAAGGCCCTAACTCTCTTCAATTCTATGAGGGCTGAGAGGGTGAGGAAGCAGTACAAGAAAAATTTGAAGAGAGCAGAAGTTCATTCATGATGTTTAAAGAAAGAAATCATCTTCATAACATGAAAGTGCAAGGGAAGCAAGTGCTGATTAGAAGCTGCAGCAAGTTATCCAGAAAATCTAGCGAAGATAATGAAGGTGGCTTCACTAAACAAGAGATTTTAAATGTAGACAAAACAGATGCCGTATGGGACTTCCATAACTAAAGAAATAAAGTGAAAGCCTGTCTTTAAAGCTTCAAAGAACAGTCTGACTATCTTCTTAGGGGCTAATGCAGCTGGTGACTTTAAGCTGGAGACAATGCTTATCTGACATTTCAAAAATCCTAGGGCCCTTAAGAATTATGCTAAATCTACTCTGACTGTGCTCTATAAATGGGACAACGAAGACTGGATGACAGCACATCTGTTTACAATATGATTTACTGAATATTTTAAACCCACTGTTGAAACTTACTGCTCAGAAAAAAAGATTGCTTTCAAAATAATACTGTTCATTGAAAATGTACCTGGTCATCCAGGAGCTTTGATGTCCATGTACAATGAGATTCATGTTGTTTTCATAAAATCTACTCCTGACGAAGATGCTGTGATGTTGTCATTGGGTTGAAATGACAACAAAGGATTTAGAATATTATATAAAATTAGTTGATAAAGCAGTGGCAGGGTTTGAGAGCATTGGTTCCAATTTTGAAAGAAGTTCTACTGTGGGTAAAATGCTACCAAGCAGCATTGCATGATAGAGAGAAATTTCATTCATGTAAAGAACAGTCAATCAATGAGGCAAACTTCATTGTCTTACTTTAAGAAATTACCACGGTCACCCCAACCTGCAGCAACCACCACCTTGATCAGTCAGCAGCCATCAACATTGGTGTAACACCCTCTGCCAGCAAAAGAAATGACTCACTGAACGCTCAGATGATGGTTAGCATTTTTTAGTAATAAAGTACTTTTTAATTAAGTTCTGTACATTTTTTTCTAGAATTAATGCTATTGCACACATAATAGACTACAATATAGTGTAAACATAACTTTGATACATCCTGGAAAACCCAAAAGAAGGTTGTCATAACTCGCTTTATTGTGATATTCACTATATTGTGGTGTACTGGAACTGACCATGCTATGTTTCTGAGATATGCCTATATACTTCCCGCACAGATATCTCTGTCTTACAGTCCTTTTTCCAAGAAACCTGACTGAAGGCAAATACACATATTCAATATGCATTCAGTAATGTTTAGAGTATATGTTAAACATATATTACATATGTTAAATTATATATTATAAGTATATATGTATGCAAATCTCACTTGAAATATATTTTTTAGCTATGCGATTATTTTACTTGTCTAAAAGAAATCTAGTTTTTAGCATGTTTGTTTTTAAATATAAAAAAATCATTTAGGTGTTTTATGAAGTAGAAATTTTTAAACATAAGTGAATCCAAGACATAATTCTGCCAATACAATGTTCAGTAAGATATTGATTGTCACAAGATTAGATTTTCAGAAGGCCAGTGACCCAAAATTCATCTAGTTCAGGTAAGAGCATGCTTGAATGGTTCTTCAGGTTCAGTCTATTCCTGACTGAGCCCATCGACACCACCGCCTAACAAGAAAAGAGCTAGGGCTACATCAACAAATGAATCTTGGAAAGTATAATACTATTAACTATGCAGAACCCAGGGAGAGCTACCATTGTTATACTGTTTACCATTCAATTATGTTTTGTTCCTAGATTTTCTGGGTTCAGAATTTTGTTTTTACAACATAACAAAGCTCATATTTTCTAAAAAGACTATGACCAAAAACAAAAAACAAAAAACAAAAAAAACAAAAAAACTGTCTACAATTGATCACAATGTAAGTTGCTTACCTTTTTTTTTTCAAGTCACTAAGCAGAATTCAGCTAATCAAGCTCTTATGGGATTTGATTTATATGTGAAGGAATAATCACCAAATAAGACAACATTTGATATAGTTTAAAAGCCTTTGAGCATTTCATGATAGTGATGCTTCTATTCATAACTACTACAACTTATTAAAAGGAAACCATATATCAGTGCACAGCTAATAGAGTGAATTTTTACTGAAAGTTTTTTAAACTTTATCAAAAGGCAGCAGTTGTTCTGTAAATTTACACTACTAAAATTAGAGGCCTTTGAGGTAGCTGTGAAAAGATTCTAATGTTGGAAAAAAAAACTCAAAATGTTGCAAAACTAGAAATCTAAGTAAGGCTGTCAAGCAATTCACATTAAGAAAAAAACCTTTTATTTTAAACTGGGGAAATTTGAGACTTTCTGTTTTTTTACTTTGATTCCCCAGGGCAGCTATTACTCCACTATTTTGATAGCTTTTAATTTTTTTAACATATCAAAAACAATCTTTTCTAAGAAATAGTGTCTTTTAAATATTAAGGGTAGCATATGCTCACACACCTCACTGTTCTTATGTTTCTATAAATATGGTAGCTTATTTTCAGGCTTCACATAAAAGTCTTTATCATGTACAAATATTTGATAGCTGGAACAAGTGGAAAAGTGATGTTTTTATCTATGAAAGCTGAGTTCATTATGAATTCGATAAGATAAAGGTAAGAAAACAACATAGAATTAATGGGAGTCTAAATGAAACCTCGATCCTACTACTACTACTACTAATAATAACTCATTTTCATTGAGCATTTACTTTGTGCCAGGGCTTTATGAACAATCTCATTTATTCCTCCAACAGCCCTATTAATATAGTACCATTATTATTCCCTTTTTATTGATAAGGAAATTTAAGACCACAAAGGTTGTTACCTTTTAGACTTGTAAAGCTAAAGAAATAAAGCTCAGTGAAATTAGTATTTAAATATAGCAAATGTCTGACATCACCGTTAATAAGTATCTAATAAGTGTTTACTAGCACATGGAACCAAGAGCTTGTTTTTCTCCCATTTAAAAAAAAATGAGATATAATTGACATACAACATCATATTAGTTTTAGGTGTACAACGTAATGATTCAATATTTGTATGTGTTGTGAAATGGCCACCACAATAAGTCTAATTAACATACATTACCACACATAGTTATAATTTATTTTTCTTGTGATGAGAACCTTTAAGGTTTACTCTCTTAGCAAGTTTCAAATATACAATACAGTCGTCTTAAGCAAGTACGCTTCTTTATTTTGTCTAAGAAAAGAATCTGAGATCTGGTATATCAGGGGTTGGCAATCTATGGCAGACTATGGCCCCTGAGTCAAATTTGGCTGCAGGATCTAAATTTGTAGGTAAAGTTTCATTGGAATTAAGCAACATTCATTGATCATTCCTTTACCTATTGTTTCTGGCTATTTTCATATTGCAATGATAGAGTTCAGTCATTGAGACAAAACTGTATGACCCATAAAGTCCAACATATTTATGAATTTTCCCAGAAAATGTTTGCTAAACCCTGTAGTACATATCCCTTATTTAGGATGCATCTAAAATAGGAAAAATTTAGTTATAATATTCAGTAATAAAAAATATTAATGCTTTTTAACAATACCTTCTTTTAGCACATTTCAAATTAGCAAATATGATCTGAGATATAAAATCTGAGATGAAGGAAAAATTTAACCCGGTACAAGATCATATTTTCTAGCCATAAAAATTATAATCATATGTAAATGTAATTCTTTGATTATTTTTAATATGTCAGTTATAAATAATTGGAAAAAGAAGTATATTAAGGGAGAGTCAGTTGAACTGCTTGATATTTATTTCTCTGTCACTACAGTTCATTGTTTTGGCTAATCTCTTGAATTTGATAATTTTGAATTCGGAAATCTCTTGGAGCTTTTTTTCATGGGGCTGTTGGCAAAGAGTTGTAAACATGCAAGATTATTTATACTATCTTGACAGATAGAGATCTTAATAAATACTATTACTTGTGTCTTTACCTCCTATCGGAAATTTCTCTGCAAGTGAGTTCAGTAACCTCGATGAAAAAAAAAAAAAAACGAGTATAGCGATAAGCAATAAAATCAATTAAGAAAACGCACCTTTGGTTAGGTTTTATATCTTCAATGCTTTTAAAGCTGTGTAACTCATAACATTGTCACTTGGTTGTTTTTATTTTTTCTAGATTTGGATGATCCGGTAGTAACTGTTCATCAAAGTATAGGGGAAGCTAAAGAACAATTTTACTATGAGAGAACAGTATTCCTCAGGTGTGTTGCCAATTCCAATCCACCTGTTCGGTACAGCTGGAGACGTGGCCAGGAGGTGTTACTACAAGGATCCGATAAGGGAGTAGAGATATATGAGCCCTTCTTTACCCAGGTATGAATTAAGGTATAGTATTTCCACCCTGCTCTGCAAGGATGCTTTCCTAATTCAAACAGTATGCAGTATTATGTCTATTTGAAAAGGCAGTTTATCCTGACCTGGCCTTTTAAAAAACAGTATATTTGAACTATCGGAAGACTCAAATAATAAAGGACAATTTGTTTATGTTGTATGTGGTAGTTATATTTCAAATGTTAACTAATGGAAAAATATTTAAATTAATGTATTCTAATTTATATTTCTTTGTTCATAGATTTACTTAGGTTTCACTAAAAAGTACAGAATTATACATTTGCTGACTGCCTTTTTTGTGTGAAAAATATTACTTAAAAGAAGAGACTTTGATTTCTCCATTTGAAATGATAAATAAGTTTTACAGAAATGAAGAAATCTACTTGGAATTTATTTGGCTTTGGTTTTGGAAAAAATCTAATTTTCTTTATTCATTTTGGTTTCAACCAGTTTAAGAATAGAGTCTTAATTATGTGAAAACTAAAATAGCTAATTAGTCATTAAAACTTATTTATTAAAAAGAAAAATTGAATAAATTTTACATACAGTGAATTTAATATCAAATATTTTTCTGTAATATGTTGAGAGTGAAAAATTAATTCTTGAAGAAGACATTGAAGTTTATAGAACTATTTGAATGCTACTTATTTTTTTTTTGATGACTAGAAAGGAGTGCAAACCTAATTAATATAGAAAAAGTTTTAAATTAAAAAAATGTATTTGGAAATGTTCAAAGTAATTTTTGGCCAAGAATAATAATTCAAAAAAAATATGATATAGGCAACAAGAAAAATAGAGATTTGATTACATCGTATAAGTTTTGAGACATCCTAAGTTCATAATTAGGGAAAATACAACTAAATGTTAAGTATTATAAATATTATACTTCAAATTTTAAAGATTATTACAAGTTTTATATCTCAACTCTAATAGCATAAGGTTTGTAAATTTTTTCAGCATCCCATTTTTCACCATTAAATATATTTCCTTACATAGTACACCATTTATTTGTAATGTCTAAGGCCTGGCCAATTTCAAATTAATATAATTGCCAATGTTTAGATATTAACTGTGAAAAGATGTAGTGATTCTGCAAAAACATCTGCACATATCATAAATATACACATATAAATATAAATATATTTCTATATATTGCTACTAAGGGTGTAGAACAGCTGTGACTTGCCGAAATATAAATCTCTGGAAATCATCATTTCACATGTGTTACTAATAAATCTACCATGACACTGTTGAAATCTGTTTTGATTTTGTCTTCACTCAGGCCACCATGGCATCAACTGTTCTCTGCAAGTTAACAGGATCACAATTTCCCCATATATTCTGCGCTATGGAAATTTATTCTTCAATTTTTACTAAAATAAAACAAATCTTTTTTTTAGTTAAAAAGGTAATACAAATTTTTGTTAACAGTATTTAGTTGCTTAGATGCCTCTGGGGGTTAGACTTTCAGGTAAATGATCACTGTTATTTGATTCTTTTATCAATTTATTTTTATACTATGGACACTGCTAAAATTTAGAAAACCTACTTTCTTGTCTAACAATAATGTTTACAGTCACTGATGTAATTCTAAACACCTATTCCATTACATGGCTATTTCTTACCTGCAGATGAGTCTGATCACAGAAATGAACACAACGATCTTGTCAAATTTGGGAAAAACTTTACTTTCAAAATAATTAGAATTCATTGTAAAGTTATCAGACAAGCACAATTAAACTTTTCATTCATTCTTTTGCATTTGTTGCTATTTCTATGTTAGTATCTCTAAAAAAAAAATAAGAGTTCTCAAATTAGTAGCTGTTAATTCTGCCTTCTAAAATAACTTTTATTTTCTCTCCTTTGTTTTCTCTTATTTTTTAATGAGAAAATAACTTTTAATTTGAAAATTTCAGTACTGATATTACCTTCTATATAAATATCAGCCTTTACTATGTAGCTTAATAGACTTTCTCCAGCTTTGTATGTGGTAGTAACTCTGCTGTTGGACCATTCAAATTTTCTTTAAAAGTGTTTAAGAAAGAAACAAGCTTTTCTTGCAATTCTGTGTTATGGATTCACCTGCTATAATTGATAGTTGCCAAATAATATGCAGTTATAGCTCCTATTTAAAAATGTCTTTCTTGTCTTTGGTTACTTGATAATGTTGCTTATTTCTCTTTTTGAATATCTATGTATTTGTATCTGTCTTAAAAAATCATGCTGGAGCAAAAATTTCTCAATATTTGTGTAATATATATGTACATAATTTGTCAATATTGAATATATCTTATAGGACAAACCGACGGAAACTCTCAAACAACAGCACATAAAAAGTTTAGTTTTTATAGCCACAGAAAATATTGGCTTTTTCATAGATGAGATGTTATCAATGATTTTTCTTTATATCAAGTATGCTGACATACTACATATGGGCCTGATATACACAAGTGCATCATACCACACAACTTCCATTATCTTTCCATGAAATACAGCAATAGATTCCTAACTAGTTGTCATGCTTTATTACAGAAAACTCCAAATATCTGAGTAATCATTTTTAAACTATAAATCTTTTTTCTCCTTTAATATCTCTAGTAAATTCAGCGTATTCTAACCTACAAGACCGTGTTTGACCTTGTTCTGCCTTGCTCTCTTATCTAATCTTTTATACCTCATTTACTGTTCTGGTCACACAATCCCTAGACATGCCCAGAGTCTATCTGCACATTGCTGATTCCTCCATGTAGAAAGTAATTTACTTATATATTATGGCAAGGTCTCCTTAATACTGAAGACTCATCACCTCTGAAAGGCCTTCCCTGACAGATCTATTTGAAGTAGCATCCCTTCCCTTCCACAGTTACTAATATTGTTTTATTTTTCTCTCATAGCACTGAAACTATCAAATCATCTAAAGTGTTTGAACATAAATTCACTAATTATGGAGACTTTGTCTTTTTAACAGCTAGAACAGTGCCTGACACCTGGAAGAGTCTCAGTAAATATGTGTTAAATGTTGAAGCAATACTCTCATGAAGATGTCTGGGTTACTAGTAATGGTATAGTTAAAACTGACAGAGATTCTAGAAACTCCTGAATCACTCTCTATAAACTCATCCCTCTTTATTCACCATAGAAAATTTAATAAATTGTGAATGAGAATGATTTTATAATTGAATTCATTCGAATGTATTTATTTCCAAACTGTTGACAATTTTCTAGTTATAATTTTTAATTGATTTCTAGTCTAATTCCACTGCGTCAGAAAGTATACCCTGAATAATTTCAGTCTTTATAAGTTAATTGAGACTTGCATTATGTTAAGCCTATGGTCTACTTTTATAAATGATCCATGGGCACTCACAAGAATGTGCATTCTAAAATTGTTGAATGCCAATTAGGTCACATTTATCAGTTGTGTTGTTTAGACCATTTATATATATATATTTTTTATTTGTATGTCTGCTGTTCTAAGCTATTGAGAGAGTTTAGTTAGTATGTATGGCTATGGCTGTGTATTTGCTTTTTTTTTTTTGCTTTATATATTTTTGCTTTATATATTTTTAAAATATATTATTAGTACACACAAATTTAGAATTATTATATCATCCTGGTGGATTATCTAAATATATTATCTTATTGGTATTGTATCTTCCTGGTAGACTATCATTAAGAAATGTCCTTCTTTACCTCTAGTGGTGTTTCTTGCCTTCAAGTCTGTTTTGTCTGTCATTAATTTAACCATATGAGCTTTCTTTTGCTTAATGTTTTTTTGGTGGGTAGGGGTGGGGAAGAGTGGTAAATAACTCTTTTTTTACTTTCAACCTTTCTGTGTTTTTATAGTTAATAACATGTCACTAGTAACCAGAATATAGATTTTTATTATTTTAATCCAGTGGGCTGACACTAGCTTTTAATGCATTTAATCCAATGACTGATATACATATTCTTTTTTATATGACCCATTTGTTTTATTTTACTTCTCTCTTTTCTTGCCTTTTTTGGATTTGTCAAATATTTTTTAATTATTTCATTTTCTCCTCTATTTAACTAAGAATTTTAAATTATTTTAGTGTTATTTAATTGGTTACCCTGCATTGTTGATCATTACTTTACCACTTTTTCAATGACATAAACTTAGAATACCTTAACAATATTTACTCTTGTTGTATTTTATTTTTGTCTAGTATTTTACTTCTACATATATTTAAAAATCAGCAAGATATTATTATTTTGTTTTTGAAACAATCATTATCCACTTATATTCACCAACATATTTCCTTTTTCCATTTTGAATTAATTTCTGTTTATGGCGTGAGGAAATTTTTGAGGTTTATTTATTTATTTTTTTTGCAGGGGGATATACATGTATTTTAGCACCATTTATTGAAAAAAATCTTTCATCATTAAATTTTCTTGGCACTTAAATTGAAAATCAATTGGCCCTATATATTAGAGTCTATTTCTAAAGTATTTATTCTGTTCTATTGACTTATATGTCTGTCTTTATGCCAATACCACACTGTCTTAATTACTGTAGCTTATAAATCCTGAAATGAGGATTTCAACTGTGTTTATCTTTTTCAATATTGTTTTGTATGTTTCAGCTTCTATTTCACTTAAATTCACCATGTAAATTTCTAAAAAAGTCTGATAAAATTTTTAGTGAGGTTTTGTTGAATATGTAAATCAACTTGAGGTTATTGAACTGAGGATGATTGATATTGACAATGTATTATAATCAAGCAAAGAAAAAACTGATCCCTTCCTCTTACGTTTTGATTTTACCTCTTTGTCACATGTAATATTATTTTATGAATATTTTGAGAGCATTGTAAGATTTTTCAATACCAATTTATTTAGATTTATCAACTTTTGAGTTACTGCTTTGAGTTTTCTTACGCATATGTGTGATTTTCATAGATGCATAGGAAGCTGGTCATTTACCTAAGAAATTCTGGAGTGCTTCATAAAGAAATTACCTCTCAGGAAAAGGCAACTAGTTGTATATAGCCACCTGGAGAACCAAAGATTTCTTTTTCAAGGGCCATAGTAGGTTTACTGATGTGTAGGAATCACAAATGCAAATGCATTTGGTAACATATGAATCTGGTAATAAGTAAATCTGTCTAGTAGTATGAAAATAAGAACTGGTGAGGCTTACTGTGTGTGTCCACTTATTAGTAAACAATAACTCACCTGTCATTGCCAGAGTTCAATATTCCAACCCCTGGACTGCCATTTTTTAACTCTGCTTAGGACCTCAGTTGCCTCAAGGGGGATGCAGTGGTGCTTTTGATAGCGTTGCTGGTTTTGTATGACTTCAAATATAGAGAGAGAAGGAGTATGCAGGGTTTCTATAAAGAATGAAAATTAGAAGTAATAGATTGAGAATTTTAGGGCTGATTCCAGCCTCCAAGACATAATTTTATAATATAGATGAATGTGATGTAGAGAACATTTTTACCCAAGAATCTACTTGATAGCAAACATTTGTAGCTTCTAACTGCCTTGGAAATTTGGAAGATCTGTGCATCAAGGTTGTCTAGAAGTAGAAAGCAACATAATAGACTTAGCTTGTGGTTTTTATTTTTACAATGATGAAATATAATTTCTATGTAGATCCTAATATACAAAGTTATATCTAGTTGTTTTTCCTAATATTGAAAAATAAATCCATATATTTCTAAGGAATTTTAGAATTGTTATTGAGTTAAAGACATTATTTTTTAATGTTAGAAAATTAAATTTCTTTTAAAGATGCTTTTCTATTCAATAACAATGTCTTATTTTTAATAAAATAGAATTTCTAAGAAAATGAGATATACCTATCTTACATGCCTATTCATACTAAGCTAATAACTATATCAATTTGAATTCAATGTTTATTTCACTAATGTGTTGAGTGACAAAATTTTCTTTATATCTTTTATAGATAGTGTTTCTGGAATAGAATTAGTGTTCCTGAGGCTGATATAAATTCATAAACATATAATGTAATAAGTTTAAAAGGAATAATTATGTTTTTCATATTTCCACTTAATACTGAAGATGTAGGCTGGTATATATGGTTACTTATAAGTTGGTAATAAAATAAAATTAAAGCTACAAAAATGAATGTGAATTGGAAGGCCTTACTACTTTTTTTACTGATATCCGAATGTACATATTTTAAAAAGTTCCAATATTTTTTGTAAGTAAAGTGGAAATACTGCTTGAGGCTATTGTTATTTTCACTAGAAAATGCCGCCATTGATACTGGCTACTAATAAATATATAGAATACCTTCCTTCTATTTCTTTTATTTAAAAAAGTAGTTTTAAAAGTTTAAATATAGCTGTTGAAAATAACTTTGTGAATGTTAAAGAAACGTGTACTTAAATTTTCCAAACTACACGTACTCTTGTTATATTTTTCTAGAACTTTTGTAAAGATGTTCATGACATCATCTTGTGTATTGTAATTATACCATCTAATTACAAGACTGAACATATTTACATCAATTACGTAATTAGTTTTAATTAGGCTAATTAAACTAATTATAGAATAATCAACTAAAAATTCCCTTTACAAATCATGGAAATTCATATGCAAAAAGCCTTCCGACATCATATTAAATTTATATGATTAACAAAATAAAATTAATGTTATATGATAAAACAGTTATAAGTGATAGTATAAATCATTATAAATGCAAAAATTTATATGTATACATACATGCCATTTGATAACATATATATGCATACACATATATTGATATCCTCTGTTTTGTTATATATATTACCCTATATTTTTAAAAAATATTTTGGACTCTGGGAGCTGTTTATTGAGAAGAGGGTCAGCGTGAACACCTTCATCACTTTCTGAATGTGGTGAATTAATTAAGTGGGTGAGGTTCAAAGTCTTCCATAACTCTGCCTATTTTCTACATTCCTTCAATAGACTGTGTCTATATTAGTCCTTCTCGGTCTTTGACATACTGCATGGATTAATCTTACATATTAACCTAGATGACTGTCCTGTAGGCTCATACATCTTGTTTTTTAGTTACAAGATGTAAATCATCTTAGCTCAACCCCCAGAACTCTCCAGTCCGATGCTAGCTGAACCACTAGGAAATTGTGTATCTAGGCTTTACAGCAAAAGTTAGCCTTTCCTTTTGTCTGTCCTCACGTGCCCATTTTGCTGCACTGTTCTGCACAAGAATTAACTAGGGTATACTCTGTGCAAACTATTATATTTATTGAGTCATATTTCTTGGTATTTATAAAGTGTAAGGATCATCACAAAAAGTAAAGAGTTCTCTTAAAGCTTTAAAATCTTAATATTATTACCCAATTTGTATTCTTTATTTCTGGATAATGTAAACAGCAGCAGCATTTCTGATCACTTGCTTAGAGATTTGTTAGGAATCTGTACATAGGTACTAAATGAAACTGTGATAACATATCAGATTCCACTAGGAATATATTAGTAGAAGATTGCAGATCAAAATTGGTACACTAGGTAGAAAATGAAATGGAAAATAACGAAGTGACTTAATTATTATATTCATAATTAATTACCTACACACAAGGGCTGTCAAAGTAGCAAAGTAAAGTGTTAGAAATAAGCAGAGAAGTATAGAATGATAAAAAAATAAAGATTTATAGAATTTTAACAAAAGAGTATCATTAATGACACTAGTAAGTACAGTTTCAGTAGAATGTTGAAATAGTATTTAGCAAATAGGTATTAAAACAATTTGTCAATGGAAACAGAAACAAGAAATACTGGTAGCATATAATTAACTTTGTGAATAAAGAGACTATTATTAAATGTAAATCTAAATGATAGTGTTCATTCTTTATATATATTTGAAAATAATAATTATCTGATTACTTTTAAAATATTGACTATGTGTATTAACGTTTACTGAGTTCATAACAGGTGCCAAGCAGATAGAAAGTTCTAGAGAAATATATATAAAGCAAAGTCATGAGTGGTGAAAAATTGATAGTTATAGTACTTTGAATTGAATTCTTTCTCCTATGCTAATTCCTATGTTAGGTGCTTGGAACATGATGCTCAGAGCAAGATAGGCATGACCTTTAGGTACTTACAGGCAAGTATGTGTGGCATTGGGGAGGTGGCAGAAAATAAATTATTTCTTTTTATTACCACAATAAATGAAAAAATGAGACTGCGTTGTAAAGAGATACAAGCAGATTTCACAAAAAGGTATTCCTCATCTTCCAGAAAGTGAAAAAAAAGTGGAAGTAAGGAGTATTGGCATCTAAGAATGAGATGAAAGTGATTAGGCATAGAGAGATGAAGAGCCACACATGTGCAAAGGATCTGTGGCAGAAGGAAGCTGGTAGTTTATAGGGCCCTAAAAGAATGAGATGAGACTGGAGAGGCAAGGAGAATGCAGATCTATGGGGTCGACAGTCATGTCAGTAGGTGTTGTGTTTATTTTTAAGAACAATAATAAGTCATGTGAATTAAAGAGAAATGGAATGATCAGATTTGCATATTTTCGTTCTGGTTATAGAGTAGATCATTATACTTGCTTTCATTCTTAAGCTATACCAAGGGCAATCAAGAAATTTTTAGCTGAATATATGATTTAGAGGATTACATTTAAAAATAAATAAAAAAGAATAATTTAGATTAAGCATGCTTAAAGGTCAAAAAAGGATCTGAGGAGACACTAAATATATGAATAAAAAGTAATAATTGAAAGTCTAAGTTTCCTGTTATTAAAAAAAGATTTAGAGGAATAGAGGAAGTTTAATTTAGAATATGTTGAGTTGTAGGTGTCTGTGAGGCATCAAAATGAATATATTGCGGTAAAAATTTGGTATATTGCATCTGAAACTTAAGGGAGAATTCTGAAAATAGGATACAAACTTGGTATAGTGGTAGGAGGAATAATGCTTGTAGTAGAAAACCATCCGCAAGGATAGATCACTTAGGGAAATTTTATAGTGAGATTAACTATGGAACATGTAGAATTCCAGGAATAACCAACAGTTAAGTGTTAAGAGTAGAAAAAAAAAAGAGACAACATCTAAGCAATAACAGACACAGAGGTAGGAGTAGAATGGATGTATCACCTCATTTGAAAGTTATCTGAGTTAACTGGTTTTAGTATAACATTTTCTTTCAACTATACATTCTAACTAAGCACACTTTTCTAGGCATTATATATAGTTAATGCAAATGAGAACTCTGTAATACACTGCGAACTTGTTTTAAATATAAATTCTAAGAACACACACACTGACTGTATATATTTGTGTGGAGTGTATTTGCATTTGTTTTTATAGGAAAAAATGCAGTGTCTTTCCTAAAGAAAAATTTAAAAAGATAAGATTATTGTTTATCCCACAGAGGAAATTGCTAAAGGTGTGACTAATTTAAGACTGAATTTTGAGAGTGAATGAAAGGAATTATGGCCACAATGCTCATGCACACTAAAAAGAGATTCACTTGACACATTTGGAAAACTCTGTGTGCCTTCCTATGTGTGGGCAAGCTTTTTTTTATGCAAATGAACAGGTACTATCTTTATATATTGTCATTAAGTATTCTGATCCTTTTGAAGAATGTAAGGAAGCATTGTGATTTTTAAGATTTAAGTGATGTTACTTAAGTAAAATGAAAAAAAAAAACATGGTTCCACACAGATGTTATCTGGAAAAAAATTAACATTTTTAAAATTTCTATACCAAATATGATGTCATTGGGATGCTATTTTACCATCTTAATAATTAAGTTACTTATGAGAAGAACTATTTTGAGAAGATGCATAGACTTTAGAAGGTAAAGAATTCCTAGAATGCCTATTTTGAAATGGGCATGAGGTTTTTTCTATTGTTCTTTGTTTCTTTGTTCTTTTTACCTTTTAAACAATTTCAGTGTTTTTACATGGTCTTTCCTGGCTGTTCAAGAGTTTGTAAGATATTTCTGGCCACTTTATTTGAGTCGATTAGCAATTTTGCAGATTTACCTGAGACGCCTAGACCTTGAACTCCTGAATGTAAAATAACAAGAACAGTAATAATGTAGATACAGTTATGAATACTTCTTAAATGCAGTTTTAGATCTATCATCTGTCATTGCTCCACATTCACAAAATATTTATGTATATAAATTTAATTATCATTAAATTGACTCATTAACTTTGTTCTACCGACAGTGTTTCATTTATTAACTCCTCTTCAGAATCCTTTTCTTTCATAACATTTCATTTTGAAATCTGCATAGATCGTAGTGTTTATTGAATAAATTCCATTATTAAGTACACTGTTCTGATCTTTGCATAACAATTTTCATAACTAACACCATAAATAGATATTTTTTCCCCCTAGGAACCTAGTTTGCAAAGAAAACATGAATTTTCATTTAGTCTGTTAGTTTTTATCTCCAGGCATAGCACAGTATTATTTCTAAATGCAATGTTTTTGTTTTTTTTTTTGTTTTTAATTTAAGGTATTTTCCTTAAAAAAAATAAGACAATGTACCATATTCTGATAATCATATGATTTAATACAACGTAATGACATGATTCATTCATTCGTTTTGGTTGCTATTGACTTTTTCTAATGACCTTTTTTGCTTTTACATTTTCAGGGTGAAACAAAGATTTTGAAACTAAAGAATCTTCGACCTCAGGACTATGCTAATTATAGCTGTATTGCTTCAGTGAGGAATGTATGTAATATTCCGGATAAGATGGTATCATTTAGACTTTCCAATAAAACAGGTAAGGAATTATCTCTGAATATTTTATGTCTATTATCTACAACTAATGTTTAATGGCTTTTTAATTTTCTTATAAACCAAATGATTTCTTTAGTATATGTAGAAGCAAAGCATCCTTTTTTTATTCCCTAGAAAATTCTATATCTGAAAAGCTTTTAGTCAATGGACACTGTAAAATTTAAGCAACATGCTCCCATGTAACGTTTGTTTATATAGCATGCAAAATTATACTTCTTTGTTATTGAATTTATAAATGTCACAAGCAAGCTTATATCTTGTTCAAAGACATTTTTGAGAAATATTAGCCTTTATTAAAAAAATATGATTTATATTGCTAAAAGAGTTTTGTGATTCCAAAGCTAAGTAAAGCACCTTTCTTTTACTCTATTTCAAGTCAAGAAATCTAATTTGTAATTGCAAGTAGATATTTTTAAGAAAGTACGTTTGTACAAAATGTCAAAATATTAGCAAGACTAACACTTAAGTCAGCCTGTGTTTATTAACGTAGACCTCAGAATAACTGCAAACATTAAGAAGAAATTGCTAAATGAAAGAGCAAAGAGAGCATGTGAATAAACCTGTCTTTTGTATGATTGTATATTAATAATAACCATAATGAACTGAATTTTAACTGGATTTGAGAAACTTTCAGCAATTAATATAAATTTTTACTTTTCAATAATTATATTAAGATAAAGAGTTTTAAAATTACTTTTCCCATTAACAAAAATCTTGAAAAGTATGGGCCTTAGCGTGCCTAGATTTAAGTCTTGGTTCTGCCTCTTATTAGCTCTTGGATCTTATGTAGCAAGTCACTTCACTCTTCTTTGCCTCAGTTTCCTCAGAAATTCATAAAGTTGCAGGGAAGAATAAATGAGTTGATATGTGTAAAGCACATGGAACACACTTTATTAGTTCTTCCAACACAGAGCTAGTCGGCAACTTGTTCAGTTCATTTGGTGAAAAGATAAACCTAGGACTTTATTGAAAGATAAAACAAAAAATGCATGCCCATACATACATCAATTTAACAACCTATTTTCCAATATGAGTTAAAATTTTGAACGGTTCATTCTTTTATCTATTCCTTTATTTATTCACTTATTTATTCGTCAGAAATGTATTGGGCTTCTATTATGGGTCAGCAATGATAGACATAAGGATATTGACTAAGATGTAAATTGACTTAAACTGGAGAAATGCTCTATTAAGCATCAGATAAAAGTCCTTAGAAGAAAGTGAAAGGATAAGAAAGACTTGAAAGAAACTGTTGCTGAAAAAATAGAAATATAAAATCCTAGTGGACCTAAGACTTGTAAAAGTTAATAATCTCATTTCACTTGAAAATGAATAAATAGGATATTGAGAAATACAAATCAGAAATTAACATATAAGAACTGGGTTTGGTTATGTTGTTCTTCTTGGCATAAAATATTTTGTGAATTATTATAACTAACTTTGTTTTTCTTATTTTCTTTAATGTATTTTTAAAATACACATGATCCAGAGAGAAAAATTAAAAATAGAAGCAGGTCCTATGGGATGGGTAAAGGCATTACAGTGGAATGAATAAGCACAAAACAACGGATATATTATTACTTATGTTACAATGTTGTGCTTGAGTAGTGCTTTATTGATTTAAAAAATATTTCATGTTTATTATCTCAGTTTTTAACTAATGGCATGTAAACAGGTGGATCTTTTTTAATCACGTCTTTTTCTATCATCTGACGTAACAAATTGGCTCATAGTGATTAAAGTATCCTCATTGGGTTGTTTGGGGAATGAACTCAATCGACATAAACAAAAATTTATTAAAGACTAAGAGGTACATAAAATTATATTTAATGTTTTTATGTTGTAGAAATGTATGGTTTTATTAGCTCCCAATGTCCCACAGCTAATAAGGGATGGGGACAAGATTGATCTCAAAGTTTGAAGAGTTATCTTAAATAGGGGACAGACTGACTAGTCACTATATTTGTGGAGCTGGAAAAAATGAACTTAAATCTCAGCCAGAATGTTTTATTGGAATAAGGATTTCTTACCTTAAAGCTGAAAGGAGAGTATTACTATGCGAGGTGATAAGACTTCAATTCCTGAGGCCTTTTAAAGCAGCTGAGTGACTTTATTTTTGAGATGATTTTAAACAATTGTCAGCTCGAAAAACTGAGACTTAACTAGCTGCCCTACGAAGAACACAGGGGCACTTTCAGCTTTCTGTTCGTGTCTTCATTTTTCAGGCTGAAGTATTAGATATCTAAAGTGAGCAAACAAAATAATCTATTATTTTCTTTTATAAGTTATCTCATAACAGTTTAGGTTGGTGTTCATTACAAAATGAGCATTAGCAATTGGTAAATAATTGGGTTTACAAATACAAACTAATATTTTGTTTGACTCAATAACTCTAATCAGGCATGGCATGTGCCTGATACTTTACATATTCAGACCAGGTTTGCTTCAGCACTTTTCCCATCTGGTTGTGCTCAAAGTTGGAATAGTTTGTGCATTTCAAATAGATGAAATCATTGAGGTAGCTCTCAAAGTACACCAGGAATAAATTAAGCTTTCAGCATCTTCATGTAAACAGGTCTATAAACTGAAAAATAAGTGCATATAGATGAGTTTATTGCTTTTCTAACATTGGAAGAAGATCATGAGTCACCATTGCCATAATCAATATGAGATTCAGGTGGTCTTTACGGTTTTTACTCTTGTGAATTTCTAAATGACGTAAATAAATTTTCCACATTTTAACTCTTGGTGTGCAAAATGACAAGGAAAATGTATAACTTATTGAGGGGGAGAATATTCTATTATAAATATTGGAATATATTTGATTAATTTTCTCTGTTAATATATTTATAAAAGTGCAACTTTGGAAATAATTTTTGTAATGGAGATCAAATAGTTGAACAATAAATGTATTTTTGGTACAGAAAAAGAATTTCATTGTAACATCTCTGTAGTCAACCTTTTTCATTGCAATCACTCTGTTACCTGATTTGCACAATGCCCAAAATGACACAGCATATGAAGATAGAAAATTATCTGCTGAGGATAAGGACTTTGAAAAGTTTTGCACCAAAACAATTACGGCATGGAGTACAATTTCCTTGGCCCATCCCATTCCTGCGGAATTAGGTTTTCTAGGGAATGATCTAGTAATGTACATAGTTTAAACAAGATTAAATAATGTCTTTGGAAAACAAATGCTCTTATTATAAGACTGTTTTCCATGAATCCATGCCATTTTGTGAATGAAACATTTGTTTATAAAAATCAATTTTCTAGAACTGCTTAGAAGAGTAATATCTGGGTGGCATTTTAAAAGTCAGTATCATCTATAGATTTACTAATAATGTTTTCTTAGCTTTCCCACTATGAGATGGTATTTTAGTTGAGCTTGTAATTTTATATTTATCATGAGGTATCTATTCATTTGTTGGCCTCTGTTAATTACTTAACATGCTATGACAAATCTCCTGTCATGGATATGTCATTATTTATCATACCTAATCTAGGTTAGATCTTATTAAAACAATTCATAGAATTCTATAAAACAGAAAATATTATAACTGTTTATTTCTAGTCACGCATACTCCTGGACTTATTGACATAATGTGTAGCAGTGTCCAAAAGTTGTTTTTGTTGTTTTCTTACTCCCACTTGGAAGAAAAAGAATATTAGCTATTGATTGGTAAATTCTTAATGTAGCGGTGTTTCTTGTAATTTATTAAAATAAAGCTGTTAAAATTTGTAAATTTAGAATATTAATAAATACAGGTATATTTTTAAATTATGATTATGGTAATGTTGAATATAAACTATTTTTAATTTCTCAAATTGTGTATTTTTATATTTTTTCAATTACAATTAAAATATAATGTATATTAGTTTCAGAAGTACAGCATAGTGATTAGACACTCCGATAAATCTAGTACCCATCTGACACCATGCATAGTTATTAAAATATTATTGACTATATTCCATATGCTAAACTTTACATCCCCATGACAATTTTGGAACTACCAGTTTGTACTTCTTAATCTCTTCCTCTTTTTCACCAACCTCTCAGAGCCTCCTTCCATCTGGCAACCATCAAAAAATTTTCTGTATTGATGAGTTTGTTTCTATTTTGTTTATTTATTTTGTTCTTTAGATTCCACATGTAAGTGAAATCATATAGAATTTGTCTTTCTCTGTCTGAGTTACTACAGTCAGCACAATACCCTCTAGGTCCATCCACGTTGTTGCAGATGGCAAGATTTTATTCTTTTTTAATGGCTGAGTAATTTTCCATTGTATATATGTACGACTTGTTTATTCATTCATGCATTGATGGACATCCAGGTTGCCTCAATATCTTGTCTATTATAAAAAATGCTGCAATAAAAATAAAGATTCATGTGTCCCTTCAAAGTATATTTTAGATTTCTTTGAATAAATACCCAGAAGTGAGATTGTCTCTTACAGCCTTTGTTTTAAAGTCTATTTTGTCTGGTACTAAGCATTGCTACCTCAGCTTTTTATTTGTTTTCATTTTTATGAAATATCTTTTGTCATCCCTTTACTTTTAGTTTGTGTGTGTCTTTCCATCTTAAGTGAGTCTTTTGTGGGCAGCATACATAAGAGTCTTGTTTTCTTATCCATTCAGCCACCTTATCTTTTGATTGGAGCATTTAATCCATTTACATTTAAAGTAATTGCTGATAGACGTGTAGTTATTACCATTTTATTGTTCATATTTTTTTATCTTTTTTCTTCCTTTTTCTTCTTTTTCTTCTTTTTCTTAAAGAAGTCCCTCTAAAATTAAAAGGAGTATGAATTCCTTTAGACTTTTCTTATCTGGGAAGTTCTTTATCTGTCCTTCCATTCTAAATGATAGCTCTACTGGATAGAGTAATCTTGGTTATAAATCCTTGTTTTTTATCACTTTGAATATTTCCTGCCAATCTCTTCTGGCCTGCAAAGTTTCTGTTGAGAAATCAGCGAACAGTCTTATGTGTGCTCCCTTATAAGTAACTGACTGCTTTTCTCTTGCTGCTTTTAAGATTCTTTCTTTGTCTTGAGACTTTGGCATTTTAATTATGATGTGTCTTGCTGTGGGCCTTTTTGGGTATACACCGCACTTTCTGGGCTTATATGTCTATTTCCCTCACCAGGTTAGAGCATTTTTATATTGTTTTCTTCAAATAGGTTTTCATTTCTTTGCTCTCTCTCTTCTCGTTCTGGTACCCCGATGATGTGAATGTTGATACACTTGATGTTGACTCAGAGGCCTCTTAAACTGTCCTAATTTTTTTAAATTATTTTTTGTTGTTGTTGTTCTGATTGGTTTTTTTCTGTAATTTTATAGTGTAATTCACTGATTTGATCATCTGCTTCATCTGATCTACTTTTGATTTCCTCTAATGTCTTCTTCATTTCAGTTATTGTATTCATTTCTGATTGTTTTTATATATCTACCTTCATTTTTATATTTTCTCTCACTTTGTTAAAGTTCTCACTGAGTTCATCTCCTCTTTCCTTAAGTTTACTGAGCATCCTTATAACCAGTGTTTTGAATACTACATCTGGTAGATTGCTTGTCTCCATTTTATTTAGTTCTTTTC
This sequence comes from Pteropus medius, assembly GCF_902729225.1. Classification (NCBI taxonomy): domain Eukaryota; kingdom Metazoa; phylum Chordata; class Mammalia; order Chiroptera; family Pteropodidae; genus Pteropus; species Pteropus medius. The sequence continues at coordinate 9,434,025 of NW_024354911.1, forward strand.
TTGGAGATTTGTTCTGTTCATTCATTTGGGACATGTTTCTTTGTCTCTCCATTTTGGTTGCCTACATGTGTTTGTCTCTATGTGTTAGGTAGGGCTGCTATTTTTCCCAGTCTTAGTAGTGTGGCTTTATGTAGTAGGTATCCTTTGGGGTCCAGTGGCACAGTCTCCCTGGTCACCTTAGCTAGGCGGTCCAGGTGTTTCCATTGTATAGGTTGTATGTGCCCTCCTATTGTAGTTGAGACTTAGCTTCTGTCTGCACATCAGTGGGAGGGATTAACCCATAAGATGATTGGTCATGAGGACTGGCCAGTGAAGTGTGACCCTTCAGAGAAAGATTCACCTTAGCAGGGCCATAGTGCCTTCCCCCTGTGCCCTTTAGTTGTGTTATCTTTGTATGCAGCCCTGGGTGGTACTCCAGCTTGGTGAAAACCTGGCCACTGGATATGCTGACCTCTGGGCCTTCTAGGAGGGGCCCCACTCCAGGCTAACTTCAGCCATAGACTCTGCTCCGCCTGGGGACCACATGGCATGAGATACTAAGCAATCTGTAGATGGTTGCCATCCATGCTAGACTTAGAGGTGCCTCAAGAGGCCAAGCTGCAAACCAAATTGGCTGCCTCTAGTGCTGGGCTTGGGATTGCTCAGAAAGAGTTATGGGTCACACTAAAGGCAGATGCTGCTTATTTAGGTTTTATGAACCTTCAAGAGATTTTAGGAAAGTCCGCGGGATGAGCCAAGACAGGCCACTTGTTAGGAAAAGTCCCTGGAGGAGGCTTGGGTGGGTTTGAAAGTTGGGTTGGGGGTGTCTTAAGGAATTATCAGGGCAGGACAACCAATGCTAGTCTGGTTAATGGAGACTCAGATATTGCGACCACCTGTGTCTGCATGCCAGAATTGCAGAAGGCTCAACAAAGGAACAAGGGATCTGTCAGCACTTTTCTCTAGGAGAAAACTGCCCACACAGACCTCACCCTAAAATCAAACAATTTGGTTCCTCTTTATATGTCTCTGGCAGTCTTCAAGCAGCTGCCTCAGTGATGGACCTCAGAGAGAGTGAAGACATCTGTGAATAAGTCCACACATGGGCCCTTTAAGAGGAATGTCTGCAGCTCCAGCTGCCTTTTGTCTCACTCAGCCACAATTTCTGCTGGTTTTCACAGCCAGAATTATGGGGACTTCTCTTCCTGGTACTGGGGTCTTGGGCTGGGGAGCCTAGTGTGGGCCTGGAACCCCTTGCTCCCATGAGGGGACCTCCACAGCCAAGATATCCCTCTAGATTCTCCACTGCAACATGTGGGTGTGAGACCAGCCCATTCTGCATCTCTGCCCTTCCTACCAGTCTCAACTTGGCTTCTTCTGTGTGTCCTTAGTTGTATGACTTCTGTTCAGCCAAACTTCAGGGATTCTCAATGATGGCTGTTCTGTAGTTTATTTGTAATTTTGATGTGGTCATCAGTGAAAGTGAGCACAGCATTTACTTGCTCCACTATCTTGACTAGAAAGATCTGTGTATTTGTAATTAAGGGGACATAGGAATTATGATAAAATAAATTTAATTATTTTAACATATTTAGAATTATTATATACTGATGTCTCATGATTCCAAAGGCAAATAAGAAGGCTATTTATATTGGAATAAAATATATTTATACTTGTTTGAGAGATTATGATGCATTTTATAAAGGAATGGGACAGGTGGGGATCATTTTACTTAATTATATGGTCCTTTGATTCAGTCTGCTCGAACTTAGCATTTACAAAAATTATATAATTAACGTGTCTTACTAAAATGTGCATTACATCTAGGAACCAAGTCTGAAAAAGTATTATTGGCTATAGAAATAGGAAAAACCTATACTCCCTCCTTTTCTTCCCTTTCTCCGTCCTTTCTCTCTTCTTCTCTCTCTCTCTCTCTTTTTTTTTGCTTTCTTTCTTTTTTTTTTTTGTCTCCAATCTGTCTCAATACATTACCATGAAAACATGAAAAAAGACAGAGGTTAAGGAATCATTTCCATTCCCTATGTTAGGTAACTCTTACTTGTTGTTATTATTTCATATAACCCACAGGGTTAGATGAAACTCTATGTTTCAGAAATACCCAATGATTACTATGAACCTCAATCTAAAACTTTCTGGTTAATGGGATCTATTCATGGTAGTTCTCTTTTATATCTAGAGGAATTTAATTAACTTATTTAAATGCTATGAAAAATGATATTTCAGTTATAGCAATTTTATGGGAATAGCTGTGGATAATAGGAATAGTGTGGACTTAGACATTTTCTCTTGTAAAACAGTATGTCCATTGTCGTAGATAACCAGTTTAAGTGCAAAAGGAGGTGACAATAGAAATTTTGCTGTCATCTGCCCCTACTAATCTCATGTATTTTCTTAGTCATATGGGTGTTCGAGCTGTTTTTATTTAGGTGATCTCCATAGCATCTAGGCAATAAGTAGCAACATTCATTAGAATCTAGATGTGTTTTTTCACCAACATAGTTTTAAAGAAAATGTATGTGGAGAATATATAGTGCAAATATAATGACTTTCTGTATTAATATGCTTGGGCTTCCATAATAAAATACCACAAATTGGTTGGCTTAACCAACAGAATTTTATTTTATCATAAGTCTGGGAGCTAGAAATCCAAGATTAAGGTGCTGTCAGAGTATCCTGACTTAGAGACAGCTGTCTTCTCACTGTGACCTTTCCTCTGCAGTTTATAGAGGGAGAGACTGAGTGAGCTCTGGCGTCTTTTCCACATTTCATAAGTGCTATCAGATTGAAGTTCCACCTTTATGACCTCATATAACCTTATTTACCTCCCAAAAGGCCCTGTCTCCAAATAGAGTCACATTTGGGGTTAGGCATTCAACATATGAATGACTGAAAAGTTGCCTTTGCATTTAGGATTCGTTTTAATATTTTAGATATAATATATGTTAAGTCAAAGCAAAAAAATAAGTCATCCATTTAAAGAAAATAGTCTATTTAATAGAATCTCAGAAAGGGAACTCTATTGAGAATATTTATGGGCCTATGTTCTGAGCTTTGGGATAATAGAAATGAAGCAACTGTAAAGAAAGAAGATAAGATAAAACTTTAGTGGGGGTCAAACATCACTTTTGAAATAGTATCATTATACATGTTTAATAGCATGGTCAAAATATTAAAATATGTACAAAAATGATGTATCAGTGAACCTGTGCATTTTTTTCCTGATTTTTTTTTTATGATCGAGAAATTAGAATGTGAAACAAAAGAAAAACAACAAAAACAACAAATATAATTTCATCTTTTTATACACTAAAATGTTGGGAATATTAATGCCTTAATAGATTTGTTTGACATAGATCATTTAGGTTTTCTAATCAACAGTATTTACTACTATATATACCAACAGAATACAATAAATATTAGAATATTGATGTGCCATCAATAAGGAATAAAAGTTTCCTGTAGCTCTTTTGCATGAATTTTGAAATTCAAAATATTGATGTTCAAATTTTGGTTCTCCAAATTTGGAAAATGTTCCTTAGCTCTCCCTCACTTTGTTTTTTATTCTAAAATGGGGATATAACACAAAGATCTACGTTTTTGGTTTAGTAGGCTATAAATGCTATAAAATGAAAACTTTTAAAAAAATTCCTAGCACTTAGTATATACAATAAATACAAGAGAAAAAAATGGTATCATTAGTAGTCATGGTCAGAAAATGACAAGAATCTTAGAATCTTTGCTAGGATATGGTATATAGCTTCAACCATTGATGACTAATCTTGAAATAAGTTTATAATCATTTTATGAATTACTTTTATCAGAGGTTAAATTAAATATTAATGTTTCCTAGAAAAATTTGTAGAAATGAATATATATTCTGGTATATATTTTTTCTTTAAAATTTTTTCTAGCTTTATTGAAATATAATAGACAACTAGTTGCTCATATTTGCATTGTACAATTCAATGAGTTTTTTTCCAATTATAACTGGCATACAATATTATATTAGTTTCAATTGTACAGCATAGTGATTAGAGCTCTACATAACTCACAAAGTGATCACCCCACTAAATTTAGTATTCCTCTTCCCCTTTACATATTTATTACAACATTGTTGACTATTTTCCTTATGCTACACTTTATATCTCCATGGTTATTTTGTAACTATCCATTCGTACTACTTAATCCCTTTGCCCTTTTTCACCATTCCCTCAACCTCCTCCCTCAAAATATTCTCTGTAGCTATGGATTTTCTCTATTTTTGTCATGGTTGTTTATTTTGTTCTTTAGATTCCACATATATGTGAAATCATATTTGTCTTTATCTGATTTACTTCATTCAATGCAATCCCCTCTAGGTCCATCAAGGAAATATCTTTTTCCATCCTTTTCCTTTTAGTCTATGCGTGTCTTTAACTCTGAGGTGAGTCTTTTCTAGGTAGCATATGTAGGAGTCTTGTTTTCTTATCCATTCAGCCACCATATCTTTCTATTAGAGCACTTAATTCTTTTCCATTTGAAGTACTTGTTGATAGATATGTAGTTATTACCTGTCTTTATTCATGTTTTTTCTTCTTAAAGAAGTCCCTCCAACATTTCCTATAATATTGGCTTGGTGCTGATGAATTTTTTTAGCTCATTTTTGTCTGGGTAGCTCTTTAATCTGTCCTTCTACTCAAAATGATAGCTTTGCTGGATAAAATATTTTTGGTTGTAGATCCTGGGCTTTCATCACTTTGAATATTTCCTGCCAATTCTTTCTGGCCTACAAAGTTTCTTTTGAGAAATCAGCTGCCAGTCTTATGAGTGCTCCCTTCTAGGTAACTAACTGCTTTGAAGATTCTTGCTGTTTTTAAGATTCTCTCTTTGTATAACCTTTGGCATTTTAATTATGATGTGTCTTGGTGTGGGCATCTTTGGTTTCATCTTTTTAGGGACCCTCTGAGTTCCTTGGGAAATATTTCCTTCACCAGGTTAGAGAAGTTTTCCATCATTATTTCTTCAAATGGTTTTTCAACTTTTGTTCTCCCTCTTCTCCTTCAGATACCCTTATGGCATGGACATTTTTGCATTTAATTTTGTGCTATAGGCTCTTTAAATTATTATAAAATTCTTGACTTCTTATTTCTTGCCATTCTGATTGTGTGTTCTTGGCTTCTCTATCCTCTATATCAGTGGTTTGATCCTCTTCTTCATCCACTCTGTTAAATCCCTCTAATATACTCTTCATCTCAGATGATGTATTCTTCATTTCTGACTGGTTCCCTTTTGTCATTTCCATTTCCATTTTTACGTTTTTTATCTGTTTGTTAAAGTTCTCACTGAGTTTACCTACTCTTCCCCTAAGTTCATTGAGCATCTTTATAACCAGTGTTTTGAACTCTGCGTCTGTTTGATTTCTTGTCTCCATTTTTCCTGAATCTCTGTTCTGTTCTTTCATATGATTTCTGCTTCTTTGTCTTCCCATTTTGGCTGCCATTCTGTGTACTCAGAAAAGCTTTTAAGTCTCCTGGTCTTATTAGTGTGGCTTGTGTAGTAGGTGTCCTGTGGCATAGTCCTGAGAGGGGTTCAGCTGTAGGCCAAGTTTAGTCTTAATCTACACCTCCCCTTGGGACTACCTGTTCAGATTCAGCAAGCAATCAACAGATGCTGTGCTTATAGTTAGTTGCCTCAAGAGGCCATGCCAGAAGCCAAGACCAGCTTTCACCAGTGAGAGTCTTGGCTCTGCTTACCAAGGCACACCAGATTCCCAAGAACACAACTGAATGTGACTTGGGTAGGGTCGCAAGTTGGGGGAGGAGTTGTTTCAGGGATTCTTCTTGGCAGAGTGACCTCTACTGCCTCCACATACTGGGAGGTGGGGAAGGCTCAACAGAGGAACAATGAATTTCACTTCTGCCTGGGAAAAAGCCTTACCTCTGACCCTCGCTCGGACAGCTCGGAATTCCTCTGTAAGTCTTTGGTGCCCCTCAGAGAATCCAATCCAGCTCCGGTGCTCAGAGCAAGTAAGTCCATCACTGTGAAAGTCTGTTCATGGACACGGCCCTTTAAAGAGGCATCTGCAGCTGCTGCAGCCTCTATCCCACTCTGCCACTGGGGACCAGCAGCCTCACATCTTTGCTCCCCTCCAACCTTCTACCATTGCAGTTTGATGTCTTATTTCTCTTCCTAGTTGTAGTGCTTCTGTTCATCTAGACCCCCAGACAACTCTGCTTGCTGTTTGCTGTGTGTTTCCAGCTCAACTTTGATGTGGTTGCAAGAGGGGATGAACAAGCCTCTATCATCTACACCATTTTGCCCGGTCCCTTTATATTCTAGTATATTTTTATCTAAACTATCAGTGGCAGAAATTTTTAACCAAAATATAGAATATTATCTTGTAAAATTAGTAATGATGTCTAAGGAAAATTAAAGAAACTTTCATTTTTATTGATATGCAACAACTCCTTTAGCTAATTGCTCTGTCATTTCTTAAGGAAAGCAAACTTACATATGCTCTAATCTTATTAATGTAGCTTTAGAAATGTGAAAATATAGGTGATGAGTATTCAGTGAATCTGAGGACAGAAGCAATGGTCATTATGGGGTTTCAACATTGGTCTTCCTGAGACTGTTTCCAGAGCAACAATGTGACCCAGATTTTCCAGGATCCTATTACTATAGTAACAGAAGTTTGCACATTGCTGGGATCTTCCTACACCTGTGCATTTTCTTGTCCTAGCAATGAATATTTTAGGTTCATTATATCCAAGGTTATTCTTGTTTTATGACTTCTTATAAAATATCCCTCATAAACTGTTAACTCTCCCAGAAGACATCATAACCAAGACATAGTAAACAGCTAAAACAGAAGACATTAAAAACATTGTTAATGAAATGAAAAGCCACACAGTCATATTTCTTGAAAGGAATTTAAATTATTGAAATACTATCTTATAATTTACCACAAATACTTGGGAGCATATTAAATAGTCTGTTTTAGCAGACATCTAAAGGTTATTCTTAGTAGGCTATTAGACTATAATAACTGAACAATTTAAAAGTGTTTCATAAGAATACAAAAATTCATACTATGTATCGTACATTTTTTCCAGTAATAAACTTTTTAATACTCTTGAGATTATTCGATTTTTAAATTTAAACTTTTTCTAGATTGTGGATTTGTAGACCATGGCTTAGTACTTTCTAAAGTTTTATTGTTCTAGTGAAACTGCTGAGAATTGTGTTATTATAGATAATAATTCAGTTGCTAGAAATGCGTTTTAGACTTCTTTTGTGTTTTTTGAGCTTGGCACTTATAACCAGTGGTATAAAATATCTCCTAGATTATTTACTAACAAATTTGATTTTATTGATTACTGGCTTTCATAATGAAGATACAATAATTTCCATAACTACATGCAACTAATCCTATTACTTATTCACCTCAAATCCTCAGATATATTATATCAAGGGGTCATCTTTAGTTTTCCAACCATCCCAGTTTGTCCTAGATTCAGTGAAAATCCTACATCCTGGGAAACCCCATAATCTCAGGCAAACCAGAATGATTGGTCACCCAGTGATTTAATTCATCATACAACCTATCTCCACATAAGATACTAGTCTTAACATCAATTGGCAATTGACACTGGTACATATACAGCCTTAAGCAACTCTGCGTAAAGAAACATCAGTGAGAAAGACCTGGGTTTGGATCTTGGTTCTCCCTTCTGTTCAGTGGTGTGACCAATTCTTTCAACTCTTCATAAATGCTTTTCTGCTAAATCTTGTTGTTAATGTGCTCTGAGGTGGGTTTCTGATTGATAGAAAGAGAATATTTACTCTAAGGTTTCATTTTAATTAGCCAGATAACATGAATAACAAAAACTGAAATAAAATGAGGTGACTACCACGAAGTAGATGCAGCCTATAGATACACAGCTACTTTTAAGCTCCAAGGTCCATGCAAGAAAGGTTTAGGTTAATAGAATTTGAGAAAATTAACACCTTGTTGCATTGTTGCCCTTTTATGCATGGGGTTTACATTACTATTCAAGGAAAAAATGTAGCCAACAAATAATCTTTGGACTTAATGTACTTATTTGAAGGAAACTTTGCAAATATTGTGATCTCAATATGTTTTATACAAAAAGTTACTGGGAAGCTTTAATCTCACTCAAGAGAAGACGCATCCCTGGCCAAAGTTCACCCTCAAGCTCGAAGGCATTTAAAAATATCAATTTTCCCAAAAAGCTTTACCTATCTCATTATACCTATTGTGAAGATTAATGAGTTATATTAAAAATGCCTGGCAAATGGAAGAGTCTTAGTTTTATGGAAGCAGTGGTTGTTAGATTAAAAGAATAACCTTTGTGAAGAAAGCAATGAAGATGTCCAAAACCTCATTTAGTCCTTTTTCTTTTTTCTTTTTTATTTAGTCGAAAGTATAAACGACAGATTCTACAAGTCTGAACTTTATAACAGAAATATTAAATCACATTTCAAAATTTTCTCAGTAGTTGGAGAAATTAGTGAATATTATTATTGTATATTCATTAAATGGAAGTTACCATGTGTATTGACATATATAAATATAAATATGTATATTAGTAGTGAGTACATATGTAATACTAATTCCGATGAATTTGATAAAGGCTTTTTTGTTTTCATCTTATATTGACTTCTATAACAAAGGATTTCAAAACTTTCTCAGTAGTTGGAGAAATTAGTGAATATTATTATTGTATATTCATTAAATGCAAGTTACCATGCGTATTGACATATATAAATATAAATATGTATATTAGTAATGAGTACATATGTAATACTAATTCTGATGAAAAGGCTTTTTTTTTCATCTTATATTGACTTCTATAACAAAGAATTCTAAACAGTTTATGTTTCTACCCTGCTTTTCAAATCATGCATACTAATCAGTACCAAGTAAATATAAATTTTAAAAAGTATTAGAAAAATAGGAATTGAGTATTATCTCATCAAAGAACAGTTGTCAAATATATTTTTCAATTTAAAGAACAGGCAAAATGCAAACTTGTTTTGGATGTGCCCTAAATGTATGTTATTTACCCCCCTGATATTCTGACATAATGAAGTAAGCATATTATTGTTAAAACTTCATGCTAAAATATTTGTGTTTTTAGCCATACCAGTCATAGGAATTAAGCTAAGATTAGTCTTGAGTTAACTGTAAATATCATAGAGTCACGTGAGCTACGAGTAGCCATAACTCAAAGGATCTACACTGATTTATGAGGGCTTTTACTTAAGTTTGAAAAAAAGAGAGTCCAGGTAGTACATGTAGTAGAAGTGGGGTAACTAGTATATTGTTACGGATACTGAAAAAAGAGAGAAAATAGGTGGGCTGGGAAATAATGGATAGGTAGAATATCAGAAATGCATGAACACCAACCTTAGGGCTGTAAGTGCAGATGCAGCATGTACTTTTGGTTTGGTGTTGCAGCAGTTATTTCCAAAGCATCACAAAGATTTCAGTTGTTCCCTCAATTTCCATTTTCTGCAAAGTCAGTTCTAAAAGCCATTTTTTTTTCTGATAACAACATACTCTCCTTGATTTACTGCTACTGTTCTATTGCTATATAAAATAGGTACATCCAATTGTTTTATAAAATGCTATAGTTTATGTTTTGAATAGCATTTCTTTCTGTCAATTTCTCTTAGTCACTCTACTTTAGTTGTTATATTATACTACTTGAGCATGTTATTGGCTGCATCCTTCAATCACATACTATCCAGTAAATGTGCAGTAAAGTCAGCAGTATTGATTTCTGATAGACACATTGTATAATAGGAATTTATTGAAGGTTACCATGCCCATTTGTTCTATTAATGAAACCTCTTATCCTAATTTGACAAGAATGGAAACTATTAAGAAAGCAGGTATAAAATTTTTGGCATAAAAATTTGTGTGACATTTGTATGAAGCGATTTAAGTTTTCACTTTGGTTTGGCATTGAAACATTGGGCTCAACCAAGCAAGAGGCAGGAGTTTTAGTCAATTAAGTACAAGTACAAGTAATAGGTAGTAGTCTATCTCTTTAGCAAAATCTACCAACACTATTTTGCTCTATTTTATTGAAAAGAATTTGTGGTTCTAAAATAGTAATCATAAGCAGTTTCATATAATTTTTTCTAACAAGTAACAATAGTTAAGAGATTTCTTCAAAATGATAGTCACATATTAAGTGCAAATTGAAATATGTGTTTCCAAAGTGAAGAGAGAAAACATTAAGCACTACAGAAAATAAATGAACAAAACTATTGATAAAATATGCAGCATAATATGTATGGGTTCTTGTTAAATTTCTGTGGGATTGAATCCACTAAACAATTGCTCAGCTGAAACAAAAAGGAGGAAGGAGGCTAAATTCCTACTTTTCTAATTCTCTTGATCTTGATCAAGACTACTTAATAACTAAAGTCCTATCTCATTGCATATTGTCTTTCAATTTTAAGTTTACCTAATCTGATGAAACTGTAACTAACATTCATGTCTTTTTCATTTTGGAACCATAAGTAAAAAGTAACCTGATGAAATATTCATATAGAATTATGACACTATGGACTGTACAAAAATATGATACTGCATTACAAAGAACCTGAAAATTCAGTGAATATGCAGTGGTGCTAAACTTTGGTTTGTGTGTTTTAGCAAAATATTAAATATGAATACAGGTTTAGTAAAGCATTATTATATGTATACAGCTCTACAAAGAGTATGTAATTATCATGTTGCTGGAAAGTTAAATAGGCAAATCAATACATATCAAAATTAAGAATTTGAAGAAAAACAAAAATTCAACATTGAAACAGATGGTTTAAGTATTCGTAAATACAAAGATATTGCAGCCGCTTATGTTAATTATGTAAAATGGGGAAATGTGACTTTACCGAAATCCATATTGAAAATATCACAACTAGAATGTGAAAGCTGTATTTTTCAGTAGTTCTGAGAAATAAAATATTGGCATGTATTTTTATGCATGTATTTTTTTGTGTAGGGAGGAATTAATTCAGAGGTAATTCAATCAATGTTTATCATTCATATTAAAATAGTATTAAAAAGGTTTTATTGGCTTTTCATCTTCTCTTAAACAATATTCCATTTTGCACAGCAAATAAATTTCTCTACATATGTTGCATTACAGTATTATCTTACTCAAAAAATAAAGACCTCTCTTATCATGTGGCAGCATTGTCCTAGAATGTGGCAGCATTTCCTAGAACATGCCAACAATATATTTAAATGTTCTTTGAATGTCTGAAATTCTAAGATAAGAAATGTAGCTAGTTTAGTAGTTAGACTTGAATTGACTCTTGTTGGAATTAGATCTTTAATAATAGTATTAAGCAGCAGTTAATATTTACAGTATATTAATGATACCACGGTGACACCTCCTACAATATCTATAACTTAAAATTGTCATTTTCTCCACAATTTTATGGTTTTTAAATTCAGTCTAGCAAATTGGCTCTTAAACACACACAAAACTTGGAATCAAATGCCTATGCTTTGGCAAATTTATTTTTAACAAATTACACTCTAATTCTTTTTCTGCCTTTCCTTTCCTTTTTTTAAAATTTAATTAACCACGGGGAAGGAATATCAATATAAACATAATAGTAAAAAGTACTTAATATATCTATACCTAAAAGGAAAACATCTCCCCAAAAGATATTTAACCCTTTATAAAACAAAATCTACACATTTCTCGGATTTCCCAAGGCAGGACTTAATTTATTGAGTCACCCGCACATCCTAAAATTAGACTCCACATTCTAACATCTTCAAATGTACACATATCCATTTGGAGGTGAGGACAGAAATCTCAGCTATGAGGTTGGAAATAGATACTTGGAAAGGGTCGAGGTACTCATAACACTGCACTTATCTGCGTCTCGATTTAGGCGGTATTTTTTTATGTGAGTTTTTTAATATGCAATAAATAACCTCCCTCATCCCTGTTTACATGAACTTTTTATATTTTGTTTCCATTTACATGGTCTCATTTTACCCGGTCCTTTCGTTTTCATTCCCATTATTGGCAATTACTCTTTCTAAAAGACAATAGCTTAATTCAGCAATGTACAAAGAAATAATACTTACTAATACACAATTATTAATGATCTTCCCATTCATTGGATGACAAATAAAAAGCATGAGTGACTTCTGTTGTTTTTTTGGGGATTGATTTTACAGATGTTTGGCTGTAGAAGCTGAAAATTATATGAAGGAAAAATGTCTTCCTTTTAAAATACTTTTAGATAATGCACCTGGTCGTCCACACAATTTAGAACATCTAAATACAAAAATTGTGTATTTGCCACCAAATACAACTTCCTTGATCCAACCTTTAGATCAAGGCATTATTTCCATCTTTAAGATTAATTATATTAAATGGAGATTTAATGCTATTTTTAATAAGCTTGAAGACAATGAATCACTTACAGTTACAGAAGCCTGGAATAAATATACAATTTTAAGTCGTATCAAGAATATTGCTTTATAGGCATAGGGAATGCAGTCAGCACTAATGTAATGGCTAGGTGTAGAACCAGAGGAGAAAAAGAGCAATCGGGGGATCATTTCATAAACTACGTAAATGTGTAACCAATGTACTGTATACTTAAAACTAATAATGAAATAAAATTTTAAAAAAGAATATTGCTTTAGCTTTGAGTGATATAAAGCCATCAAATTTAAATACTTACTGGAAAGCAATATGACCAGAAGTGGTTGTACCAGGGAATATTGTTCAAACTGAAAAGGGATTAACTGGAATTAATTTATTAAATACATTTCAAGAAGGCTCTGACAATTTAAATGTAGATATTAATGAATTACTGATTGATCAGAAATTTACTGACAATGAATTAATTCACTTAATATCTGAAGCCCATCCTACCGATAAATACGTCAGTGACCTTGAATCAGTTTCATTTGCTGCAGAAAATATTTGCAAAGCTCTTCAATTGGCCACAAAACTGGAAACTGCAATTCTAGATATTGATCCAAAAATCCAGTGAACCTTAAAATTTCAAACGATTTTTTTTAAAATGTTGCAGTGAATTTTGAGGAATTTATGAAAACTTAGCCAAAGATGGGGTTGGAAAAAGATCATCCAAAAACATAAACAGAAATAATGAAACTGAAATAATGAAACCAATTAAAAAGAGAAGGTTGATTGCTTTAGATTACAGTACAGACACCAACAGCAAATAAAATCTATTCTAGTTTTCTGAATTTTCATTAGCGTTTGTGTGTGTGTGTGAAAATACGTGAAAAAATATTTGTATGATTTGTAATGGCCTATTTAGTATTTTTCTTTCATACTGGTGGACTCTTTGTGTGATTTTCTTCTGCAAAAAAAAAAAGATGCATGAAATGGTAAATTCACATAAATTAAGGGACAGGTATACTTCTAGAATTCAAAGTAAATAATCATTATAATATTTAAGTGTGTTAAATATGAATGCACATATAATTTACATGCTTTAATTTATTTAATCTTTGGTCCAGAATTGTATTCAGCAAAATATAACCACTTTTATTCTTCTCAGAGTAGCATTAGCAGTATTTTATAGCATACTTTAGATTCATCAGCAAATAAGCTCTCTCTCCCTCTCTCTTCCCATCTTATTACTAATACCTACTTTTCTTGCTTTTTAAAATTGTACCTGCCTAATCTGACAATTTGAGAATGGAGGCTTAATTAATAGTTTATCTTTGAGACCACACTTAGTGTTCCATGTAATAATATATTTGTTTCTTTTACTCTTTCCTTACTGGTAGTTTGTCAACTACCATTGTTGCTCTCCATTTACCTGTCTCGAGAAGCCTTTCCGTGCTTAAATTCTTCCTTTTTACCTCGTGAAATCTGAGAATTTAAATAACTGAGCCCATTATACCATTATAGTTATGTACAGTTGGCCCTCCATAACTGCTGTTCTGCATCTACAGATTAAATCAACCAGAGATTGAAAATATTTTTTTTTAAATATTATGTTGTTGCTGACATGTACTATGTAGCTAAGCCCATGATGGTTGCATCTATACTGAATATGTACATATTTTTGGATCATTCCCTAAACAATACAGTAAAAAAAACAATTTGCATAGCATTTAGGTATTATAGGTATTATAAGTAATCTAGAGATGATTTAAAGTATATGGAAGAATGTGCCTTGGTTATATGCAAATACTATGCCATTTTATATAAGGGTCTTGCATATCCTTAGATTTGTTAGGGGACTTGGAACCAATCCCCCCCGCACCCACCCCCGCCACATACCAAGGGACAACTGTGTAAGTTAGGAATAAACGCACCCTGAGCAATGGCATAAAAACCTCTTACAAAGACACTTCAGAATTTAGTCTTTTTAATTATAACTTAGGTGGGTCACAAGTCTTTTTTGCCTTCTGTTCTGAATGGTAGAGATTCCTGGTCTGAGCAGCCAATCACATTTATCATTGCCTTTCCCAGATTTTTATAACATAGCAATAGATTGTATTAATATTATCCCTTCTTTCTGTTAGAGAGGCAGCACTAATTCTTCCTCTGACATAAAGATCATCAGGAATTAGAGCTTGGAATGATAAAACTTTATTTATTTTCACTCTGGAGTTTATCTATAATGCTTTAGATCCGTCTCAAACCAGAATGCCTAGATTAGAATTCCAGCTTCACCATTTGCTACCTATGTGACCTTGAACAATTTATCTAAACTGTTTCTCAAACTGGTAATAAGTAAAATAGGTGATAATAGTACCTATCTCATACAATAAAATGAGTCGGTATATATAAAGCTTTTTGAAGCGTTCCTGGAACTCTTAAGGTCTATAATTGTCTCCATCTAATTATAAACACTTCAAGGGTAGGATTTTTGCCAGTTTTGTTCTTTTATCTCCAATGCCTAGAACACAGCCAGATACACAGTTGTAATAATAAATATATGTTGAATTAAAATTTTTTTAAAAATAAAATGTTTGCAATCAGTTTATTTTGCTGCTCTCAATGACCTGGCTAATTAAGCTCCTGATGTGATTTCTAATCTTTGCTATATATTGGAACCAATTTAGACATTGGAGTAACCTGAGTAAGATATATCATAAGATTAGGAGACTATATGCCCAAGTGTTTTTCTAATGAAGGTAGAAACTTGTTCTAAGTAATTCCTTAAAAATTATCTATCTAACAGAATCCCCTTGATGTTCAGAGAAGCAAACAGAGACCCAGCAGAGTTAAATCTGTTCAATGTTATTCTTTCAGATAAGCTATGAAGCAGCCTTAGCCAAAATTGCTATAAAATGAAATTACAGAATCATAAAAGGATTCAAAATATAACACTACAATACAGTGTCTCCAGGATGTATAATAAAAAGAAAAAAAAAAAAAAACTAATCTTTTTCACACCGATAAGAGAGCAACCAATAACAGAGTACCTTTTTACATGGATCCCTCTGTATTCTGATACTGGCTGTAGAAATACCAGCTGCCTCTATTTCAGCAGCTGTGGTGGCAAGAGCAGAATTATTGTTTTATTTGCTTTACCACTCTGGAGAGGATTCCAGAAGTATAGCTGCAAGAGCAACAACAGATGGTCTTAGAGGTAATGTCTTTATCTGTTCTTCTGCTGCATTATGTCACTCTTCCAGAAGAACCTTAAATAGTGACTGATATTTTAAGTCCATACCGAATTAACTAAATACTAGTCCTCTTATAACAAGGGCGATGTACTCTTTATTTTTCATTCAGAGACATATTTGGCTTAATCACATGGTTTATTGATAGTAATGTATGTGTTATAACTGAGCAAAGAATTAAGTACAAATAAGGGTAAATGATATGCTATATTTATTTTATATGGATAATGTAGTAAATGTTGATAGAGAAATTATTTGTCATCACCTTGTTAGTTTAGACGGGTTGAACAATAAAAGAATTTGCAGGTGATCACAACTAGTATTTTTCAATGAATGGCTCATGAAATCCTGAGTCTTATGTTGCATTCTTTCACACTGATTTTTTTTGGGGGGTAGGAGGTGGGGAGTTATGTTCATGATGAATAGTCAGGGCTTAGGTAGAGTTTCTGTTTTCTTGTCTTTAAGTTCAACATTCTTTTATTCAGCAAGGCTTTATTAAGCTCCTAATTCTTTGCCAGATCTTTTATTGGGTGCTGTTTTTTCATACAAGTATGAAAACATCAACCTTTTCACCTTGATGTTCTATTCCTAAATATTTAATAGTGAAAGGGTAGAGGTAAATGTCCTAAGGGGTAGAGATATTATCAGTAGCTATGTTGATACAAAGGAGGAAACAACTCAATTGGCTTGGACAAAAAACTAGGAATTCGGTGAAGAATCGATGTTGACATTTGAGTATGGTAAAATACTTGACTGCTAGTTTAGCAGGTGGCTAAGTATTGCAAGAGAATTTCGGGCAGCAGGAATAGCAAGTTCATTCTCTGCTGATTTTGTGAAGAGAATATCTGTGCAAACTGGCACTATTTCCAAAAATCTAGTATCTTTTATAAAGAACAGGAAAATTCCATGGAAAACAAATTCCTTAGTTAGAAGTACTTAGCTCATATTTTCTCTCCATGAGTGGTGATCTTGAGGGATTCTGCTGCTGCAACAGATTGATGCTTAGTTTCTTGTAAAAATGAATAGGACCAAATTTTACCAAGATATCACCTGTTGGCAAGAACAGAAAAGGGTTGTTTATCAAGAGAGAGAGATATATGTGATGCTAAAGTTTTTCTTCATCATGTTTTCCCAATGTTTATGAAGATTTTTCAGGCTATTATGTATTAGTATTCTAACTATTGGCATAGTTTATTAACTAAAATAAATTTTGAGTTTATTGTCTTTTGTTCAACTTAGAACACAAGTTCCATTCCTAGTTTGTTTGGGTTTTTTTTTCCTCATTTACTTGTTTAATTACTAGATTAAAATGTAAATGACACTGGTTATCTTTTGTAAAGTCTCATTTCATTGAAATATCTTTTGACTTTTTTGTTTTGTACTCATTGTGCTCTGATGACATAAACATCCTGGTCAATGACTTTAGAACAGGCAAGTGATGTAAATATGTAAAGTTACCTAAGACAATGGGAGTCATGGAGAGAGGGCTTGTTCTCTTCTTTCTAGGATGTAAGTTTCTGAGTGCAGGGAATCTTTGGCTATTTTGTTCACTGATATATCCCAAATGTCTATCAGAGGGCCTAATACATAGTAGGTGCTCAATAAATACTTATTGGATAAATGAATGAAAGTGTTGAAATGTGTTGTACTAGGGAGAACAAGCAATACCTAGAGATATTAATTCCTAACAACAACAAAACAAAACCCACCTTGAGAATCTTTTGTTTGAAATCCATATAATTATGAACTAAGTCATTTTTAGTAGATTTTTTTGTAATTTTTCATAAAAGAACACTCTTACTCTGCCTTCTCAATAATTTCCAGAAATCTCTGTCCTGTGAATATTAAAATGATGAAAACTGCATGTTGGCTTCAATATCTGTAGGAAAGTCTCTCTCTTGCATTAGAGACTATTTTTGAATACTATTTCAAATAAAGCCATATCTGGGAGCATTGTTTTAAATAAAATTTTCCAACATGATATTATTCCTAGGCTTCAGGAGAATCAATCAATATGTCAACAATGATAATATATGAATAATAACCCAATTAAATGGACAGGATATTTTTTTCAAATCAACTTCTAATATAGTCTCTCATTTTTATTATGTGAAATGCTCACTGCTACCTGTATTTCAATGAAATCTATGTTGAAAATGGATTTCAACAAAATGCATGAAAATATAATGGTTCCTATCTCAGTGAAATGACTGACTAGTTCTTCCAAGTGAAACTTTTTTCTGTTCTTCGAATCTGTAAGTATAGCTCAAATGTGTTTCTCCACATAGAAGCTGGACTTGGTTTGTCTATTTTCTAGTTTAAAAATGTAGGGTCATGGAACAGGATCAGAAAGTTATTCATACATATTTTTGTCTCTTCTTCCTTTAATTCATACTATGCTCTTATTCATTTCATTTCTTGCCTGTATCATGATGGATGAAGTGTCCCTACTCACCACTTCTTTCCTTGTTCTTTCTTTCTTAATTCTTTACATTATCTCCAAATGACTGGTTATTGATCATTGAACTTACCTGGAAAGGATGTCCTAGCAGACACTGTGAGTGCCCTACCATCTCCTCTTAGCGTGTTCTGGAGGCCACTACAGTTTCTTTTGACAGATTCCGTACTCAGTAACCTTCTTTCTGAGGACTTTCTCTGGACTCCGCAATATGTTCAGCCAAAGCATGAGTTTGGGAAGTTAAGACCTCAGAATAATCTTTAAGTAATGAGGGAGGCGAGTTGGTAAACACCCCACCCAGTATCCTCACTCTTCAGAGGGAGAGTTTTGAAGTATGTTCTATGTAACAGTCTCTTAGAGCAGGGGTCCCCAACCCCTGGGCCATGGACCAGTACCCGATCTGTAGCTTGTTAGGAACCAGGCCTCACAGCAGGAGGTGAGCAGCGGGTGAGCAAGAGAGGCTTCATCTGTATTTGCAATCGCTCCCCAGCACTGGTTTCACCGCCTTAGCTCCACCTCAGATCATCAGACTTAGATTCTCATAGGAGCACAGGGCCCTGGTGCCAAAAAGGTTGAGGACTGCTGAAGAGGGTTTCCCAGCAGCAGGGAGCCAGGTTTCTCACAGTGACAACCCATTCATTAGTGCTCCTTAACTGGCTTTTCTTCCTTTCCTATCTATCTTCTTAGCAACTTCAATATGCTTCTCGGTTCCCCACTCAAATTTGCTATTGTACCTGGACCTGCTTTAGAGGGGAATTCAAATTAAGACAGATACTGGTCTAGCTGAGGAGTTTTTATTGGAATACATTGTTTTTTTTTTTCTTTTATGTTTTTCATTCCTCATGATTTTTCCTATGATTCACTTTCTAATACTCAGATTACTTCCATTCAAAGAAACACATCTTATAATATGTCTAACTCAAGGCAACTAACAACTATAGTAGTTAACTGCTTCATATTAATTTAATCAAAGTGTCTGGGCTGGAAAACTATACTCTTTTAAAAAAAATATAAGTCTCAAATCTATGGAGGGCCAAAGTCTCTAAGAATATAAAAATGATTAACACTACATTGTTTTTATTTTTTTCAACCATGTTTATCTTCAACAAGCTATTACATAAGGTAGCAGTAAAAACAAAACACCCAAGAAGTCATTGACCTCATCTAAAATAGTATTTCTTCCTACAGAATATATTCTTAATTAACCCCAAACTAAATTTTTTATCACATATCCAGAGATCCTTATGAGGAACTGACTCACTAAAATTTGTAGTGGAGATGACTCCTAGACTACAACCTCAGGTTTGAAGAACTATATATTTTTTTATTATTTTATAATTCAACTTCAACCACCTATTCTGCCATAATTTCAGAAATTTTGTCTTAGTCAATGTGGAGTTGCTGTTTCCACCAGGTTTTGTTTAAATTCTAGGAGATGCTATGTTGTACCAAAGTATGGAATGTGAGGTCTGAGTCTTTTGATAGGCATGTATAACCTGAAACCTCTCTCATTCCCATTGTCCTGACACATTCAGTCTGATGGATCTCTCTTCTCCTTCCATTCCACCATTGTGGGGCTGGATATAGTAGTTCCCCTAAAGTACAGAGTTCTTCCTATGAGATTCACTATGTCCTTTTATTTCCAATTAGTCACACTCAGTAACCTTAAGGCACTAAGAGACACACAGGTCCTGTGTGCTTAAATATCCAAACGTTAGGGGGGAGATTTGATATAACAGTCAAGAAGCCAGTTCTCTATATCTTACTACCACTGAACTATCTGTTGCTCAGCCCAAGAAAAAAATTATTTATTTATTTATTTATTTTTTTCCAGGAAGAAAGGAGCTAGTTGAAAGGAACATGAAAAGAATTTCCTTTCTCGGAAATATTCTCTTAAATACATTTTCCATTTAGCAGTTATTGAGTTTAGGATTTTGGAAAATACAAACAATAGACTGTCCTTTCCTCCCTTTCTTTTCCTTTCCCTTTCTTCTGTTTCTTCCCAGGACCAATAGTCTTCCTATGTATGTATGTATGTATGTATGTATGTATGTATGTATGTATGTATGTATCTATCTATCTATCTATCTATCTATCTATCTATCTATCTATCTATCTATCTATTATTTATCTATCATCTATTGTATTCCCATCAACAAATACATAGAGCATGATAAAATATCTGCATACTAATCTTGAAGAGGAGAGACAAGTCTCCATGACAACTGCTATGGTGACTCATGCCTTCCATCATAAAGTGCTGGCAAAATTATTATTCTGAAAGTCTGACTGGCACCTCAGTTATTTATAAGAGCACTGTGTGTAAACAGAATGTTTATACCTTCTGGTATATGAATCTATGTATGTGCTATGTTAAAAGCAGATTTAGTTGGAATTATTTTTATGTGAGTAGAGCTATGTTTTGGCAATAACTATAAAACATGTTTAAAATAATCTGCGATTTTTCACTTAAGTTAAAGATTTTCTTTTTTGTTTTATGTATTTCATATTTTTCTACTTTTTACTTTGGTTTGATGAATATCTCAAATAAAAATTATATACTATCCATTCATTATTTCTCTTGTGCCCTTTTAACCTTCATGTTTAATTTCTTCCTTAAAAATGAGCTTAAAATAGTAATCTATCTCTCACATATTGCTATGAAGAATCAACACATGTCTAGATCCTGTAACATGTTTTAGAACAACACACTTTTCTCATTGGTAATAAGAGAAACTATGACCTTTATTAGATCTTACATGTTTATACTTATATGGTGATGGGATAATTTGACCAAAACATGTGATAGACATTTACTAAACACTCGGCTACGTACATGATTTAGTGTAATGAAGATTTATCTTTCTTCATTTCCTATATATCTATATAGAAAGAGGATGCTGAAGAAGATGTTTATAATGCATAGACTTAAGGTGATTGGACAGTTTAAGAACACTGAAAAATAACATTCACTTGCAAGGCAATGAGGAAATAGACAATATATTTTGTTGATAAGCTTTTTTTCCCCCTAATTTTCAATTTTTATTTTTTCAATTATAGTTGACATACAATATTATATTCATTTTAGGCGTATGACTCAGTGAATATACGTTTATGTAACTTATGCAATGATCACCCCGATAAATCCAGCACCCATTTGACACCATACCTAGTTATTAAAATACTACTGACTATATTCTCCATGCTACACTCTATATCCTCATGACTATTTTGTAACTACCAATTCGTACTTCTTAATCCCCTCCCCTCTTCACACATCACGTCATCCCCCAATCTGACAATCATCAAAATGGTCTCTGTACCTATGAGTTTGTTTCTGTTGTTTCTTTGTTTATCATGTTCTCTAGATTTTGCATATGACATTTGCCTTTCTCTGTGTGACTTGCTCTACTCAGCGCAATACTCTCTAGGTCCATCCATGTTGTCAACATGGGAAAGATTTCATATTTTTTATGGCTGAGTAAGTCTATTGAATATATATACCACCTCTTCTTTATCCATTCAGCTATTGCTGGACATCCAAGTGGCCTCCATATCTTGGCTACTGTAAATAATGCTAAAGTGAACATATGAATTCACATGTTCCTTCAAGGTAGTGTTTGGGCTTTTTCAAATAAATATCTAGAAGTGAGATTACTGGGTCCTTCCTTGTCTCATTATAGCCTTTGTTTTAAGGTCTATTTTGTCTGGTATTAAGTATTGCTACCTCAGCTTTTATTTTGTTTGCTTCCATTTTCATGAAATATCTTTTGTTATCTTTTTACTTTTAGTCTGTGTGTGTCTTTTGATCTTAAGTGAGTCTCTTGTAGGCAGCATATATAAGGGTCTTGCTTTCTTATCCATTCAGCCACCCTATCTTTTGATTGGAACATTTAATCCATTTACATTTAAAGTAATTGCCATTTTATTATTCATACTTTTTATCTTTTCTTTTGCTTTTTCCTTATTCTTCTTAAAGAAGTCCCTCTAACATTCCATGTAATGCCAGCTTGGTGGTATGAACTCCTTTAGACTTTTCTTATCTGGGAAGTTCTTTATCTGTCCTTCCATTCTAAATGATAGCTCTGCTGGATAGAGTAATCTTGGTTATAAATCCTTGTTTTTTATCACTTTGAATATTTCCTGCCAATCTCTTCTGGCCTGCAAAGTTTCTGTTGAGAAATCAGCGAACAGTCTTATGTGTGCTCCCTTATAAGTAACTGACTGCTTTTCTCTTGCTGCTTTTAAGATTCTCTCTTTGTCTTGAGCCTTTGGCATTTTAATTATGATGTGTCTTGGTATGGGCCCCTTTGGGTTTACATTGTTTTGGGCTCTTTACATTTCCTGGGCCTTTATGTCTATTTCCTTCACCAGGTTAGGGAATTTTTACATTGTTATTTCTTCAGATAGGTTTTCAATTCCTTGCTCTCTCTCTTCTCATTTTGGTATCCCTAGGTTGTGAATGCTGTTACACTTGATGTTATCCCAGAGGCCTCTTAAAATATCCTCATTTTTTTGAATTCTTTTTTCTTGTTGCTGTTCTGATTGGTTGTGTTCTGCTACCTTATCACTGATTCGATCCTCTGCTTCATCTAATGTACTGTTAATTCCTCCTAAGGTATTCTTAATTTCAGTTATTGTATTCTTCATTTCTGACTTTTTTTTATGTTTTATTTTTGTTAAAGTTCTCACTGAGTTCCTTTACTCTTCTCCTAAGTTCATTGAGCATCCTTATAACCAGCATTTTGAACTCCACTTCTGGTAGATTGCTTGTCCCCATTTTGGTTAGTTCTTTTTGGGGGTATCTTTGTTCAATTTTTTTGTTTGGGACATATTTCTTTGTCTTCTTATTTTGGCTACCTATTTATGTTTGTTTCTATGTATTATGTCAGTCTGTTATGTCTCCTGGTCTTAGTAGAGTGGACTTATGTATTAGGTGTGCTGTGAGGCTCAGTGGCACAGTCTTCACTGGTTACCTGAGCTGAGCTCTTCAGGTATTATCCTTGTATGGGTTGTGTGTGCCTTCTTGTTGTAGTTGAGCCTTGGTTGCTGTTTGCTCATCAGTGGGAGGGACTGACTGTCAGGCCGATTAGTTATGATGACTGGCTGTGACTAGTGCAGAAGCTGCTGAGCAGAGGGTGACCCTACAAAGGCAAGATTTGCTTTAGCAGGGCTCTAGTGTCTGCCTTGTCTGCCCTTTGGGTGTATCATCCTCAGATGTGACCCTGGGTGGTGCTCTAGCTCAGAGTGAAGCCTGCCACCAGGCATACAGGCTGGGGCATTCTGGGAGGGGCCCTACTACAGACCAAGTTTAGCCATAGCCTGTGCCCTGCCCAGGGCCACCTGGCATGAGCCACCAAGCAATCCACAGATGGCTGCCATACACACTGGGCTTGGAAGTGCCTCAAAAGAGGCCTTGCTGCAAACCAAGGCTGGCTGCTGCTAATGCCAAGACGTAGCTGTTCAGCAAGAGGTACAGGGCACACCAAAGCCAGATGTTGCTTGTTTAGGTTTTACGAAACTTTGAGATTTTTTAGGAAAGTCTACAGCATGAGCCAAGATAGGCTGTTTGACTGGAAAATCCACTAGAAGTGGCTTGGGTGAACCTATAAGTTGGAAGGAGCGGGGTCTTGGGGTATCACCCGGGCAGGAGTGATACAGCTGCCACCTGGGTCTGCAAGCTGGGCAGAAGAGGGTTCAACAAAGG
Source organism: Pteropus medius (assembly GCF_902729225.1). NCBI lineage: Eukaryota > Metazoa > Chordata > Mammalia > Chiroptera > Pteropodidae > Pteropus > Pteropus medius. The sequence continues at coordinate 9,457,854 of NW_024354911.1, forward strand.
AACAATGCTCTCTGCTAACACTTATCTCTGAGAGATAGCTGCCTCTCTAGCCGTCACCCTGAAGCCAGGCAACTCATTTCCTCCCCATGTGCCCCTAGTGCCTTTCAGCTGCTGCGCCAGCACCAGAGCTCAGAGCAAGTGAGTCCATCAGTGGTAAGTCTGCTTGCTAGGCCATAAGAGGAATATGTGTGACTCCTTGAGCCCTCGGTATCACTCAGCCACAATCTCCACTGGTTTTTACAGCCAGAAGTTGTACAGACTTCTCTTCCTGGCACTGCAACTCTAGGATGGGGAGCCTGCTGCAGGGCTGGGACCCCTCGCTCTTCTAGAGGGGACCTCTGCAGCCAAGATATCCCTCTGGATTCTCACCACTACACATGAGTGTGGTGCCAGCCGTTTCACGTCTCCACCCCTCCTACTGCTTTAAAGTGGCCTTTTCTGTGTGTTCCCAGTTGTAGGACTTCTGCTCAGCTAGACTTCAGGTAATTCTCAATAAGGGTTGTTCTGTAGTTTAGTTGTAATTTTGATGTGGTTGTGAGAGGAGGAGAACACAGCATTTATCTATCCTCCATCTTGACCAGAGCTCCTCTGCCTATGAGCTTTTAAAGGATGTATCGTATGTTGATTCTTGAAAGACAATAGTTTTAACTTACAAATAAAATATTGTAAAACAAAATTAATAAATGTTTATTTTTCTTCACAATGTACAGGTGTATTTAAATATATTTTATATGATATTGTACAGGACCTACAAAAGTCAAATGGTCTTAAATGGTCTTTGCCATATGCATCAGAGTAAAATAGAATAATTGCCATTTAAGGGGACAAATTTTGTAATACTAGTCACTCATTTATTTATATACCCATTTATTGATTTGCCTTGCTAATATTTATTAAGAACCTAATATGTGCCAAGAACTGTACCTAGCAATGTGGGTGGTAATAAAAAAAGTGACAAAAGCAGATACTTTTTCAGTGCATATTTTGTACTAAGCACTATTATAAACACTTTCACATGTTAAATCATCTCACTGCTATAAGATAGTTAACAATTGTTGTCCTCCATTTAAATAATGGGAAACTGAGGCATGCAGGAGTGAAAAAAACTTACCCAAGTTCAAGCAGTTATTAAATAATAGCACAGTCAAGATTTGATCCCAAGTGTCTCTTAGCACTCAACCATTACACCATACTTCAGAGAATGAAATCATGAAACTTTACTTCTGGTTGAAGAGCAATAGTGGTAGCCTGGCTAATGTTATACAATGTGATATGAAAGGAAAAATATGGGGAACTATGGAAGCCTATAAGAAGAGAATAACTGGCTTGAGATATTTTCAGTCACTCTTTTGTATATCATCAAATTAGCAAAGAATTCTTCCAGTAAAAATCTCTTAAAATTTTATTATTCTATTATTAAAATTTTATTATTAAAAATATTTTTAATAATAGAAAAAATGTATTTTTATGTTTTTCCAACTTTAACATTTTTCTTTAGGACAGGATTTATCCTTAAGCTTGATGATTCCTAATGTCCTTAAGGTTTTTAAGCAAAGCCTCATAGTTTTAAAAAAATATTTATAAAATCAAAAGTTAGACATTAGAACAAAAATGACAATTTTACCTTTTATCTTTTCAATATATAAAACCAGAAAAGTTTATACTAAAATATATATGAATATTCTTAATGTTTTAAATCATTAGCCATTTTTTTGTTGAATGCCATCTTCAACAAAACTGAGTTGGACAATAGTTTGTTTTCAATTCAGATTTATAAAAAAAGAGGAGTTTTTAATAAGATTGTGAATGTAGTTCTGCAATTATAGTAAAATGGTGGTATTGTTACATATGTATTGTTTTTTTTTTTGAGCATTGAAATTCTCTTGAGCTTTTTTTTTAAAAAAAAATATTGTCTATCTAATAGAAAACAACTCATCCTCATTCAATTTCATGTACAAATATTTCTTAATGTCACCATTGTGCGTTTCTATAGTTCAAACATATACTATGAATGGCCTTTAGGCCTTGACACTTTCAATTTACTAAAATATAATGTAAAAAAATGAGCTTTGTTAATGTTATATAAATGCTGGAATCTCTAGATTTATATTTTAACTAAATACCTTTGCAAGATTATACTATTTTCTTCAAATTAGGCTATAGAGATTTTTCCCTTTTTCATGATAATATAGCAATTATTAAGTATATTTTCAAAGTATTTAATTAGTGATATCTTTCATCAATTTAACAACATTAAATAACTCTTTGAGATGCTGTCTTTTCTACGAAACTGCATTGCCTTTTGCAACAAAATTTTAGTCATAAATCTTTATAATTTAAAATCAACTCCTCAGAAAGGCTATTAAGACACTTTGAAAACTTCCATATTACTTAAATGATGTTAGAAGGGCCAGTATAACAATGTTTAAAAAGGTCATCCAGCCATTCTGTGCCTGTCCCATAGGACCATAACAATAATATGAAATTGTTTTCTTGTTCTCCTTTGGCTTTTTATCTTCTTTCAAAAAGGCAAGCAGTACTGAACAACAAAACGAGTTTACCTTCTATTCTGAGAAATACACTATGCAACTCTAAGCTGAAGCTAATATCTAAAAAAAAAAAAATTACAATGCAATTGAACACATTAAATATTTCTGATATGAATCGATTTCATACAATACGGTTTTATTTTTGACATAAAATATTTCTGAATGTGGGAACTCAAACAATATCATAATACATCTGCAGCTTTTATTTAGGGATGTATTATATAGGCTGGCCATCCCAAGTAAGAAGAAAAAAAAAGTGCTGTAAGTGAACATAGGTTTTGTGCAGTTTTATTTTGAGTGTTTGAGGAAAAGTCTATAACACAGCATATTATTTATTTTTGTATTTTTAAATCCGAAAGATTGCAAATGACTTTTTTTTCACACTTGGCAGATGATTTATATAACCCAAATATAAGAGTGATGGTAGGAATAGTTTGGAACTATGTTTGAGGTCTCATTTGTTTGTTTGTTTCTAAATTTTAAAGTGGTAGTTATAAAAACTCACTACTTATACCTTTTAAATGTAGAAGTTAGAGCTGAAGTGTGTGGACAGTATTAGAATTAGATGATTTTGTCATTCCTTTCAATACCAAAAACCAGGCCCAATGTTTGGTAAAAGACTGGGATGATCCATGACTTTATCTCTTATTTAGTTATGTTCTGGTTACAAAAATTTATCATTTTACCTCAGAATGTTCCAAAAATTAAATAATTGGTGATCGCCATGAAAATACAAGGACTAAACAGCTACAGTATTTACACCTGGAATGACAAAAACAAACAGTCATTGTTAACATTAAAAAGAGCAAGGAATTTTGTTTTAAAACTTTATTCCTCTTATTATTCTAATTTAGAACAATTATCTAAGAATACATAAATTTAAATTCTTCTCTCCATATGAGAGATTCTTAATATAGTTCTATAGGCTTATACCACATAATCAAAATATATAACCACTATATCTGGTTTTAATTTCATAAATTAAGATTTTGGCAAAATAAAACAATATTTTATTTTAATTGAATAAGTATGAAGCATGCTGTTGAATTCTAGTTGTAGTAGATCTAAATAGGTGCATGTTCTTTTGTTTATGTCTTTTAGCATCTCCGTCAATTAAACTCTTGGTGGATGACCCTATAGTTGTTAATCCTGGAGAGGCCATAACATTAGTATGTGTTACGACAGGAGGAGAGCCTGCACCCTCTCTCACCTGGGTCAGGTCCTTTGGGACTCTGCCTGAAAAGACGGTATTGAATGGGGGAACTTTGACCATACCTGCCATCACCTCAGAAGATGCTGGTACTTACAGCTGCATTGCCAATAATAATGTGGGAAACCCTGCAAAAAAGTCCACCAACATCATTGTGAGAGGTAAGTTTATCGAGAGAATGTTACAACATAGATCTCTGGGTTAGCCAGGCTATCACAAAGCAAATAATGTGTGATAACAATATTTCTTTAAATATTGCATATACATTTAACTAAGAGAATTATTTATAAATAATGAATGACATCTAATTATAAACAGAACCTAAAATTTCTAAATCTTAATAGCAATGCCTTATGTTTATACTGAATAGTTTTTATAACATGTTCTTAGTGATACCATTGAATAGTTTTTATACGTTCTTAGTAAAAAAGAAGATTGAATTGCAATCATGGCATAGAGCATTAAACTTTGTTATACAAATTATGTATTAGTTTAGGAATTTAACAGATTTATCAATTTAATGGTTAATAAACATTTATTGAAACCTTATTATAAGCAGAGCTTTGAATTGTGAAATTATATAGTGATCTATAAAACATTAACCTGTATATAAGGATTCTACTTTCAGGTAGCATAAATAAAATATGCCAAGTAATAATCATGTGATACAGTGTTTGGCAAGCACAAGCAAAAGCTATAGAAATATAAAAAAATACATAGTAAATTTTGATATAAGTTATTAAGGGATATCTAATGACATTTGCACTAGGTCTTCTATACTAGGTAGAGTTTTAGACTGAGGGAAAGACATGAAAAAGCTAGAGATGGTAAAGGGCAAAGTTTATGAGGAATTAATGTAAAAGGTGAGTCACTAAGTCAACAGTAGTAGGGATGTTTTAGTGTGGCTACTACCAGCTGCTGCGCTGGTACTACTTATAGATGAGATGCTATCCCTCCGTTTGAGAGGATTTACAGTTACTGGGCAAGGAGAGCATCTGCTTCTTCATGTCTCACTTCACCTAGATTGATTCTGGGTTGAGGATAGAGGATGGACACTGACGCCTTTAAAGTTAAAATATATATCCATATGACCAAGAGGACACTTCTAGAAGACAAATGAAAATAAAGAAGAAAGATAAGAATACAAAGGAATAATATATGAAAAGCATTCCAAATTATTATTAAGAATCATGAATGCAATGTATAATCCATTATTTTATCAAGGACAGGAACTCACTCATGAAAAATGATGCATTAAATCTAGTTGACCATAGAAGCATCTATAACTATGTTGAATCCATGTACAAATGGCAAAATATCCAGCATGAAATTCCGTGTAGCCCTTTGTAAAGGACTAACTCAATTCACAGCAAATATATGCTCAGAGAATAATTGTTCCTTTCCATACCATCTAACACAGTTTTTATTTGTGTTCTTATAAAGAATGGATTCTGACTTTGACACAAATGACCTAAAATAAATAAAGCCCTAAAAATGTATTTCTCCAATTTATATGTTTATGCCTTTAATTCATCTGAAGTACACATTTGCTTAGTGATATTATATTACCAGCTGAAGCTCTCAGCAGTGGAATTCACATAATTCATAAAATCAAGTTTGGATATCTTCTTACTGAATATAGAAATAACCTTAGTTAAAGTGTTCTAGCTCAAACAGAAGGGAGAAAACTGCCACAATAATGTGAGGCATCTAATTTCTGCTACAAAGGCCAAGAAATTCAGTTAAAGAAAAGTGGTTTTCTTTTTATTATACAAAGTAATTATTTTAAGTATTCCGGATTTGTACATCTTTGCAGTGTCTTAGGTTAACTGTATCATGGATACAGTAGAAATGAAACTCTAGGTTTATTTTCTTCTCATTTTTTTTCATAATTAAATTAAGATCCATAGGCCCGGTTTTCTAAGGAAGTGTAAGAATATTCTGTGCATAGAATTCCCATTTTCATTTGAGAATATCTATGAGAAAATAAGAAGATACTGTGTGGACAGGAATAAAACTCTAGAAATATTACTAATCTTCTCATTTGATTTTTTTAAAGAATAAAAAATCACTTCAAAGTAAGTAATGTAGCTGACACTCTATGTAGATAATAAATTTAAAACTGAACAGGAATGTCATGCTTTAATATTTTGTTAGAACATTTATAAATATAGTAGCAATGACTTTTCTTATGATCTTAAAGAAATTCTAGTGATTGAGCCACATTTCTCTCAAGTCAGGAGAGAAGCAGTTGCTTAATACATTTAATAAGAAAATTATGTTGATTTCCTAGTCATATGTTAGGTGGCTTGAGCTTAGTACTTACCAGAATGCTGTTTGATAATATGTCATTCCTACCTGAAGTCTCCTGTTGTTGTGATTCATTGTATTTAGAAATGCCCACATTTCTTTTGTCGTAAATTGAACCCCTGTGTTGAACAAGCATGGTTTATAATATGATCAAGGCATTACTACATTTTACTGTCCTATGGTTGCTTTAACTTTTAATCAGTGTCTTAAACTTACCCTGGTTAAGGAAGAAAAGTCAGGCGAACCCCATGACCCTCTGCTCAGTTTTAGAAATAGAGACTCCTACAATACGTATAAATCACAAGAACAAATCTAGTCAGTGTTTTGGATGTATGATCCAAAATAGTAATAAAACTCCAAATCTGATTTAATGCAAAATTTTCTCCTATGCCCAGCTTTGGTCCAGTTTGGTCCCGACCTGGTCTCATGGGAAGCCCCTCAGTTGGCAAGCACAAGCAAATGATGAATTTGATAGGTTCTCCTTCCTCCACCTTAGGCCAGGAAGAAGTTGCATCTCACATTTCTCTACAAAGATATCTTTCTAATCAAATTTGGTCTCTGACCCTATTTCTACCCTTAATTGTCTATAAACTCTAAAAATTATAGAACAGTGTCTTGCAGTTCCTTTGAAAATTCTACACTCACTGTGGAATTCTTTGGCTTCTATTCTCAGTCAAAAGTGAGTCAGGAAAAGTCTATTCCATCATCTAGTTTCACAAAAATATATAGAAAGACTATATGAATTTTCGAAATTTCCAGCTGACATTCTTAAATATGATCTATCAGCAAGTTCTCTTGGCCCCGTCTTTAAACTGTACTCTAAATCTGGACCATATCTTGCCACATTCACTGTTACCATCCTTATGTAAACTATCTATGTAGATCCCCTAGTTGATTAAAATATCCTTTCATTAATCTTCTTTTTAGTCCAGCCTCTTTTTAAAAAGAGGCTATTTTCTACTGATTAGATGACATAGACAAGGCTAAGTTAAAAAATAAACCCATACATGTAATTACTCAAAAAAAAAAATAACCCCACCTTAGATTTTTTTCATGAAAGAGTTCAGGGTGTTTCCTGTTGATAATGCTAATGTTGGTGTTTATGTGTGTGATTGGTGTGTGCATATTGGTGGTAGTGGTGGTCGTGTAGGAGTAGAGGTTCTACTCCATGCAATAATTCAGGCACTTAGGCTGATGATGCCTCTGCTATCTTCAATCCGTGGTTACTAAGATTGCTTTGAGTGTTACTTCCTTTCCTGTCAGCTCAAAGTGGGAAGGAGCACACATGGGAGATTTTATGGGCCAGGTATGCATTAGTTCCAATAACATTTTGTTGGCTAGATATTAGGCTCATAGTTACATGCAATGATGTGAAGGGTGAGGAAAGCATTCTTATGGTGTGCCCAGGAATAACAGGACATGGATTTTTGTCAACAAGTAGCTCTCTTTGTAATATTTGTGCAAGAGACAAAGTGATTGAAATTATCTCGTTCTTCTGATTAAATTCCTGCCATACCTTTCCATCTCATCTAAAATAGATTTCAAATTCCTCATCATCATTTCACATTTCTCTCTTCTTTACCCACTATACTTTAGACACATTATCCTTGTTGTTCTTTTTCACAGGTCAGGACTTAAACATATGCTGTTCTTTCAGCCTGGAATGTTCATTTTCAAATACCACCTTCTAGGAATTGTCTTCCCTGACTACTCTATCTTAAATAGGATATCCCTATTTCCCCTACAAGATTTATTGTTTCTTCTTATCACATAAATACCTGGAGTTATTGTATACATATTTCTTTATTTATTGTCTATTTCTGTCATGGGAGTATAGGGACAGAGAATTTCTCTATTTGTTGTCTTATTCAATGATATATCCCTAGAGAGTAGAAAACTACTAAACATGTAGTAGATGTTCAGTAAATATACAGTAAGTGAATAAAAGCTCTTCCATAAGTTTACTGGCTTATATTAGACATTTCTTCTGGACATCTATTTCTTTTTAATAGCCTAAATATATACTACATGATATTAAGCAAAATTAGGAAATTCTATATACATATTAAATCATATTAAATATTTGAGTCATGTGACTTGCTCATTTCAAAGGGCAAACCAGTTGTACTCACAAATCTGGGAGTTAAAAAGCTCAGCTAAAAAATTCAAGGTCTCATATAATTACACTCAGAAGGCAGCTGGAGCTGGGATCATTTTCAAGGCTTTTTCATTTAAATATCTGGTACATGGACTGAAAAGTTCAAACAGTTGAGCGCTCTCTCTCTCTCTCTCTCTCTCTCTCTGTCTCTCTCTCTCTCTCCCTCCCTCTCTCTCACTCACTCACTCTTTCATTTCTTATTCACTCTCAATAGATTACTTTCACGGTTTCTTCACACAGCATCTTCAATGCAGCCAGCCGGTTCTAGGCTAATGGTACCAGGTTCTCAGGAAGCTACCTAAGTTCTTCTAATCTAGCCTCTAAATTCTTTCAGTGTCCTTACTGCATTGTATTCACCATAAAAGCAGGCCTGGTTCCTGGATGGGATCAAGTATCTCCACTTCTTGAAAGAAGGAGTGTCAGATAATCTGCAGACATGTTTTAAAGCCACCACAATATGCAGTGTACTCTACAAAGTGTATTCTTCAAATCCTACTACCATGCTGTTTCAATGTTCATTTATGACCGTTTTTCTTTTTACACCTGTTCTCCTTAATTTCATCAGCCCCTGTCTTGAACCTATAGTCACTGTGAAGTACCATTGTAAACTGGTTGTTATTTTAATTTTAGAATTACTTCAGCCTATTTTTGTTAGCTATGATCTCAGATTCCCAACATGGAGAAATACAAAAAGATGTCAATATTGAAATAGATTTAACCTTTATGGAAGAAGTCAATATGTATTCAGTAAAGCATAAATTTACACTTTTCTAACTGCACAGAAATATGCTGTAACCTCCAGGAACATCATAACCCTCTGTTCTGAAAAGTGTCGATTTACCTAACACTAGTTTATCTATATGAAAGTACTGTTTTTTAAAATGAAATCTGAATTTTAACATTAAACATATTTATTTGGAACTCATTTAATAGAAATATATCAAATAGTATCATTGCTAGCATTTCAAAATGATCTTTAGATTTACTACAAAAAAATCTTATAATTTAAAATTTTTATGAGAAAAAAATTTGAAACGTTGCACTAGTTCCATTTAGATAAAATAATAGTCAATATTGATTGAGCACTTACTACGAAGGCTACTAGGCACACTATATACATTAACTTTCTAATCATTTCAAACATAAATGACATAAGAATATTATTATTCCCAGACCTGGGATTCAAAACCCACACAATGTGGTTCTAGGGCCACTGTCTAAAGCAAGGTATAATAGTGCCTTTCAAAATTGAGTTAAGTGTTTGAAAATATGTAATCTATCTCACCTCCCCTCCCCCTCACCACAATTGAACTGATTGTCTTTTTCTATTTCTTTTATCCTTGTCTTGCCAGAAACTTCTTACGGATTTTTTCTAGACTATGAATTGAACACATTTTTATACTTGGAAAAAAAACCACCACTCTACAGTTCTTCCTAATTGCACTGTTTCCCTCCCAGATATACAGTCACTTTTGATTGGAGTAAATTCTGTGTTTTAGTCAATCGACATTTTTTTCTCCAGTAATAAGGCATACTTCAATTTAAAATTCTAACCAACATAGTGTTTATACTTTATTATTGTCTAAATAATAATGCATTTTGAAGGACTTGACATGACTCTTATTTTTACTGTCTCTCTTACAAATTATTGTACAAAAATTTTTAAACATTTCTATTAATTAGAAGAGACCGATTGAATCTCTAAAGACAAAGATAAAAAATAACTGCACTAATAAAACGTGAAGTATAAACAAGGAACAAAGTAAGTACCTATAGTTATACAAGTGTGTTCATTTTTTTGCTGGAAGGTATGTATCTTCAAGGTATTAATCAGAAAGTCTGTCAGAATTAATTAGCAATTTTCTAGAAAGAATTGATCAAATCTAGCATAATGCACTTCTAAATATAAATTATTTGTGAATTTTCAGTTACAGAGTCAGTGCAATTCTTCCCAAGCATTTAATCAAATTAAATTTCTAGTCATCAACAGTTTTCTTCCATAAACTTTCATTAATAAAAACTATAATGATAATAGCTGAAATTGTAGAAAACTAATCCTTTAACATTCTCCAAAAGCATAACCTTCTGCTGTGTGCAGGTGTCCTAATTATTCATGTAGATTAAGTGCTCTATTTCTATTTTCCCAATTTAATATTCGGTAGTAATTACATCTCCCCAAAACACCAGAGAGAATTTTATTATGTTTTGTAGCTATGAAATGATTTCATTATTATCCTTTTAAAAATTAATCAGGGCTATACAAAATCTAAAAATTATCAAATTCAGTAATTCTCATCTGAATATAGATAGCTCAGATTCCTTTTATAAATGAGATAAATCCAACCTACCTTTATTCATTAAAATAACATATAAGGAATTATAATAAAATACAATTTCATGTAAAAAAGTTCATCTAGATATTACCTAATAAAATTACTTTTGAATAGTGGGATACAGACAGCTTAGTTATATATTTTTATTTTATTGAAACTTAGGTTGTCCTGTTTGGTAGATGGAGTCTGTCATATTTACTTAAGCGAAAAAGATACGTGTCAATTAGTAGTAGTGCTTTAAAAATCGATACCTGTTAATATCCAGAAAAGAACAACTAAAATTATTTTTTTTAATTCTTTAATCAGTTTCTTTGAAGGCATTCTTTTATTTTTGATTCTCTACAGTTATAAAATGGGACCAAAACAATGATGCTAATTGGAAAATTCTTAATTTAAAAATTTTATTCTGTCGTTAGGTATTATTTCCCAGGCCTGCTCACCACACTTTGTTTGAGTTAAATGATATGTAGGCAGTAAGGTGTATATGGAAAGAGACCTGCAATTTGGTTCTGACTTTCTCTTAAATTGGCTATCAAATCATGAACATATAAATAGGCCTCTGCTTACTTTTCTCTACAACCAAGAAATTGTAGTACATAAACTCTAAGATAGATTTACTCTAACCATCTGTGATCCTATACTATCAAAATGTCCTCTGACCTATTCTCATTTTTAAGTGTTTCTAGACATAATCACTCTCTATTTTTGTTCACAAACTTATCTATACAAATGCATGAAAACAAATGCATGACTCTACAGATTTACACAAATAATTATTAGAGGACTCTGAATTTTAAAACAAAATTCTGTCTTTATATTAGTTACTGACCTCAAGATACTACACTGGAAGAAATAGGTAAATGATGCTTCTAGTAGGTATTTAGAAAATTTCTACTCCACATTAGATTCGTGTCAGTTGCTGTGTGGGACAAAAGAGGAATGAATGGAGTCCCTGAGCCCATGTTCTTATAGGGAAATAAACGTAAGGGCAAGTCCCTCCATAGATCAGAAGAAAGAACTAACTTCACAATAGAAACACAGATAATGTGCTTGCTGTTGGAAGCTCAGATGAAGAAACAATTCATTCTGATCATGGCAATAGAGGAAAATTCCACAGGAGAAGGTAGCACTTGAGCTAGTCTTTGAAAAATGAGAATCCTTGCCTATTCAGAAATGAAGTGTCTCTTTCCTTTGCTACCCCAAATGGTGACTTAACTAGCTTTCTGAACTTATTTCATTTTCTTATTTATGAAAGATTAGAAACTATTGCTATTCCTTTAAAGAAATACCTGTGTTGAACATCCATATTTTACAACAGAATCTTTTCAGAAACCAAATAATTTATACATTTTATTCTGTGATTTAAAAATAATACTTAAAAGTTAAATTTCTTTTTGCAATTTTGAGTAAAATATTTATCCAAAGAAAGTCCATAAACTCATTCCAAAACCCAAATGTTTGGAAAATACTTTTAAAACTTACTGAAAACATTAATTACATTAACTGATTTTCTTTAATTACCGAAGATTTTGTTTAGTCATATAAACATTAGAATTAGTCTTTCCAAGCTTCTTACTATGGCTAGTGTCCTACATACCCTTATTTAGTAAATATGTACAGGGATAATACAATTCACATTCAAGTTTCAGCCATTATTTAGTGGATATGGGAACCCATTGCAAAAAGAAAAATGATATAAGAGAGATGTAGCATTTTATTTATCTGCTTAGGTCAGTGGTTTGCAACTGGGGGTAAGTTTGCCTTTCAGAGGACATTTGGCAGTGTACTGAGACATTTCTGATTTCTCTGACTAGGCATGGTGATGCACTCCTGGCATCTAACAGGTAGAGGCCAGGGATGCTGTTAAAATACCCAGCAATGCATGGGTTAGCCTCCACAAAAAGAGAATTATCTAGTCTAAAATGTTAATAGTGCTGCTGTTAAGACATGCTGGTCTATGTAAAGGTTTTTTTTTTATAATGAATTTAAAAAGTGCACAAAACTACACACACATACACACACACAGAAAAAACAAAACAAAACCAAAACAGAATTCTAAAAACATTTTGTACATTTTAATATAATATTGATGTCAAATTGTAACCATTCTTGACGTACCTCTTAGTTTTAGATCAGTGTTACCATTAGGGCCGATCTAAGTTCAGTGTCACCCAAACAGCAGGGGGGAAGGAGAGGGATAACAACGCAGAAGTGTAGTTAGCATTTTTTCTCGGTTCTTCTTCATTGACGCAGTAAAGAATTTCAGGTCAGTGAAATTTAGAAAAGATATTAAAAGGATATTTTAGGAAGATAAAGCATGCCCCAAGGAGGCACATGGTTTCAGCGATGAGAGCTGCAACAGAGTGCTAGAATAACAGCCACAACAAAAACAAGAGGGCAAAAAGGCCACAAAAAGGCAAAAGGGCAAAAAGAACCAAAAAAGCCACACCAAAGACCACAAAAGGGCAAAAATTGCGAAAAGGCCCCAGAAGTGGGAATGTTTGCATTATATCAGGGCTGTGATGTGTGGTTCCAAAGGCATTCTTACGTGACTCTTTGCCTAGTGTGCATGTGTTTACCCTAAATTCTACTACTATTAGAGTGTTCTTTGGATGGTTTCTAGTCTGGGTCCTTATTCCTTTGTTCCCTTGTCGATCATGTCTGACTAGCTACCTAATATCAGTAGTTGTTAACACTCATTTTTCTCTCTATAGTCATCTTGGGAAAAGTCTGTCATCTGGCCCTAAGAGGGAAGTATTCATTGGGAACTTAGGGCAAAGCCTCTTCTCTGTGGCCCATATTTTGAGCTCCTCTTTCTTCGGTTATAATGATCTCTCTCTGTGAGTCTCACTTGTTCACTTAGTCAATGACTCAGGCTCTTCTGAAGCTCTGTACTCCATTTGCTAACATCTCTCACTTCATTTGTTACAGTTTTTTAACATACTTAATTTTGAACCTCATTTTTTTCTACTCTCACAATAGTAATAGCTCTTTCTTAGGCTTCCAAAATGTGTCCCCTCCCCCATGTCATCCACTGAGTCCTACGGAGTCATTGAACAAAGTCAAAAGTATACAATTGTCATTTATGTCTCTCCCTGTTCTTGTAAAATCTCCATGTTTCCAGTAGGATATCTCATCAGGTTGTTCAAGGCATGAAACCAAGAAAATGAAAAATTAAAAAGTGGATTTTCATAATTTTTTTTATCAATTCCTTCCTAAACATTTTCCTGCTTATCCTGATTATTTTGTGTGCGCGGTCCAAAGAGAATATAAAATGTCATATTCTAGTCCCTCCTTATAGTATGCTAACTTTTTTTACAGAAACTTATTTTGAAAGATTCTAGTATGGAACCTTTCATTTCATTAAGCATTGGCTATTAATTTCTGTTGCCTAAAGTAAAAACTCAAAAAGGGAGGCAAGTAACAGGTTACCGTGGGCCTATTAATTTAGAAATTTATTTAGTGTGTGTGCTCAGAGAAGTAAATGATGTTCACTAGAAAGGTTCTGTTTCAGTAATTCTTTTCTCTTACAGTTTTTGAAGTCTAGACTCAGTGCCCTTGTGCTTTTGTTATTAGTTTTAATATATTATTGTCATAAAGTGCCCTCCCACTTTTTGATTATATAATCTGAGTATATCAAAGTACTATTTTAAAATAGTGTAAGATATTATTTTAATTTATTACTAAAATGTAACAGAAAGTAAAGAAGTTAAAAGTAGATAGCTTAATGAACTTTCATATGGTGAACACAACATCTGTGTCACCAGTACCCAGATTGAGTAGAGAATTGACAGCCCTCAAGAAGCTTCCCTCTTAACCCTCTTTCACAACTTCACTGAAATGTAACCTTAATTCTGACTTTGAAAATCAAGTTTTGCTATTTTAAACTTTATATAAATTGAACTATACAATGCAATTTCTGTATAGATTTCCATCCCAATATTGTTTATGAGATTCATAAGCTACTGTAACAAAGCCTACTTATTTTCATTACAATATGATATTTCATTGCATGACTATAACATTTTGACTATCTATATGAATTTTTGAGTTATTTTTAGCTTGAGACCATCTTGTGAATGACTGTGCTCTGAATATTTTTGTACCAATCTTTTGGTGAACATATAAATACATTTCTATTGGGTATATGCCTGAGTCATAGGGTTAGAAAATGTTAATATTTAATACCAAACACTTTTCCAATTTATACTTCTGCCAGCTTTTTATTTGTTCCATGTCATTTTCAACACTTTAGATTGTCTCCATTTATTTTAATCACTCTAGTTGATGTCATGAATCACACTGTGGTTTTAAATTTCATTCATTTTGTGATGAATGAGTTGAGCAAATTTTCAAATATTTTTCACCATTTTATTATCTTTTTTTTGACAATGACCTTTTTGAGTCTTTGGCTCACTTTTCTCCTATTTTGGTTGTATGTATCCTTTTTTATTTGTAGAGTTTGTTGTATATTTTGATATGTCATTTAATTAATATAGTTATTGAAAAATATTTTCTTCTATTCTATGGCTTGCCTTTTCACAATATAAATGTCCTATAATTAATCAAAATTATTCATTTTGATATAGTCTAAACTATTAAAATATTTTTAAGGTTAGTGCCTTTTGTGTCCTATTTAAGAAATCTTTTTCTAACCTCAGATAATGAAAATATATCCATAGTTTTGCTAAAAGATTTACTGTGTTACCTACAACATTTGATCTGTAATTTATTTGGAATCGATTTTTATATATGATTTGAAGTATGACTAAAGATATTTTTTTCAATTTGGATATCTAGTTAACTCATCACCACCAATAGAATTGACCATTCCTTCCCATTACAGTAGTCTCTCCTTATCCTACAGGAATATGTTACAAGACCCCCAGGAAATGACTATAATTGCAGATAGTACTGGATCTTCTATATAGTGTTTTTTTTTCCCTGTACATACATACATACTTATGATAAACTTTAATTTATAAATTAGGAACAGTAAGAGATTAACAACAACAAATAATAAATTAGAACAATATACTGTAATAAAAGTTATGTGAATGTGGTCTCTCTCCCTTTCTCTCTAAGTATTTTATACTATACTCACCTTTTCATGTAAAGGAAGCACATTACGGCCTCTCTTTGGTATATCTGAGTTGCCAACATTACTACTCTTGTGCTTTGAGAACTTTACTAAGTAAAATAAGAGTTTCTTGAACTAGCACTGTAATACTGTGACAGTTAATCTGATAACCAAAATCTCTACTAAGAGACTAACAAGTGGGTAGCATATGCAGCGTGGATAGTTGGACCAAGGGACGATTCATGACTTGGGCAGGATGGAGTGGGATGGGGCAAGATTTCATTATCCTGCTCAGAACAGCACACAATTTAAAACTTATAAATTATTTATTTCTGGAATATTCCATTTAATATTTTTGGACTATAGTTGACCATAGGCAATTGAAACCATGGAAAGTGAAACTGTGGATAAGAGGGAACCACTGTAAATCTTCCAGAGATTGGGAAAAAAATACACTCATCACATACATATGATAAATGGCTTATATCCTGGTTATATATAGTACTCTTGCAACACAGTAATAAAACAATAAATGAACCAATTTTTTAAAATGGTGACAAGTTTTATACTGACACTGGTATATGAATGACTAATAAACACATGGGAAAAAAATGCTCAATATCATTGTTCATCAAGGAAATATAAGTTAAACCCACAGTGTACTACTACAAGAAACCCACTAACATGGATACATAAAAATGGATGACCTCACCAAAAGTTATAAGAGATGTGGGGCACCTGGGAACTCATAAACTGATTGAGGGGGTATAAAATAGTAAAGTTTTCTTTTATAGTGTTTAGCAATTTTTAAAAGTTAAACATAAATCTATCTTATAACCTAGCAATCCCATTCCTAGGTATTATCAAAGAGAAGTTAAAATTATGTACACAAAAACCTCTCCACAATAATGTATAACATCTCTTTCATAATAGCTAGAACTAGAAACACCCTAGGTGCCCATCAATTTAAAAATAGATAGAAAGTAATCTGTGTGATATATTCATATGGGAGAATACTATTCAGTAATAAAGTGGAGCAAACTGATAATACTTAAAACAATAGAATGAATCACAACAACTATTTACCTAGTGAAATAGATCAGATGTCCAAAGTACATACTGTATGATTTCATTTATAAGTCTAGTATAGATAAAAGTAATCTTTGGTGATAGAAATTGTGTTGGTGGTTGCTTCTTGAGGAGGAGCTATTCACTGGAGTGGAATTTGGAAGAACTATACGCAGTGCGGAAATTTCTGAGTCATAGAAGAGTGGGTCTCACAATGGTATGGATTTGTTAATACTAATCAAACTGTAAATTTAAGATATAATCATTTTGCTGTATAAATTATATTTAAATACCCCCAAATAATAAAAAAAACAAGTCAGCAAAATTTTATTATTTTCTTCTGCCTTAAGTTAATGACAAATTAGTGTTAGTTTCTTTTAATTTATTTCAAAAAGAATTATCAGGAGGAAGTATCTGGGGTTTGGATTGCTTTACGCAAAGATTTTCGATTAGAGATTGAATTTCTTGAATAAATATAGGGCTATTAAAATGTCTATTTCTTTTTTAACTTTTGTCTTGTTTTTCTAGGAATCTGAATATAGTATTTAAATTGTCAAGTTTACTGGTATAAAATTGTTATAATTATTGTAATCATATATATGTATGTGTGCGTATATATATGATTACAGTAGATGGATGGATGGATAGATAGATAGATAGATAGATAGATAGATAGATAGATAGATAGATAGATAGATATTTTGTCCTGTGATGATCTGGTAAATCAGTTTTCTGGGAAGAAAAATAGTCTCGATTATAGTATTTACCAGTTTCCATTCTGTATATAATCAGACCATAGCCAACTTCAAGTTGTATAATTAGGAAGACATGCATATAGTTTTCTGTCATGAACAGGTAATGAGGTAGCTTCAACATACCACTGATATAACCTATAATTAAACCATAGTACTGATAATTGATCTTATTTGTTTTTTCTTGATTGGTTTTGCTAGAAGTCATTCAATGTTATTAGTTATTTTAGAGAATCAACTTTAAACTTTTGATTTAAAAGTTTTTTCTGCTATATAGGTGTTTTCTATTATGATAATTTCTACCCTTGATGATTTCCATTTTTTCTATCTTTAGATTTAAAATGCTAATTATTTTTTAAGTTTCTTAAAGAATTGATTGGGTTATTGTTTTTAATTTTTTAATTTATATCCCACAAATTTTGATTTGTAATATTTTTATTATTCAGTTTGAAATACTTTCTAATTTCCAGTTTTTTTCTCTGACTTAAGGGTTAAAAATTATATTGTTCAAGTATCAAATACATGGAATTTTTAAAATGATATATTTTACTGATTCTAGCTTAATTTTTATTTTTATTTTATGACAGCATTTTGAGTTTATTTTGCTCTTTTTTTTTTATCTCTTGCGGTGGGAGCTAAAGTAATTGAGACTTAATCTTTTCTATTATATACATTCAGTACTTTAAATTTTTCTCTCAATACTTGTTTAGCTATTTTCCACAAACTTTGATATGTTCTACTTTCATTTTTATGTAGCTTAATGAGACTTCCTCCTTGATCCATGGATTATTTAGAAACATATTGTTCAGTTTCCAAGATTTTAGAGATTTTCCTTTTATCTTTTTGGTACTGATTTCTAGTTTGATTCTAGGATGGTTAAAGAATTCACCCTGGATGATTTCAGTTTTTTTAAATATATTGAGCTTTGTTTTTATAAGCATGATGTATACCTTAACATGTTCCATGGGCACTTGAAAAGAATATATATTCTGTTAATTGGTGTAATGTTCTATAAATGTCAATTTGATCCACTACTTTATCTGTTCTTAATATAGCCCATCTTGCTTATCTTTGGATGAAGTTTGCATGATAAATATTTATTTAGTTTTTTTTACCTTTTATCTATGTATTAAAGTTGAAGCAAGTTTCTTATAGAAAATATATAGCTGTCATTTTTTTTAATTCACTCTGTCAATCTGTCTTAATTGATATATTTACACCATTCACATATAATTAAATTATTAAAATGTTAGAGCCTGAGTCTGCCACTTATCTTTTGTTTTCTATTTGTTCTGTGTTTTTTATTCCTGTTTTCTTTTTTTTCCTGCCTCCCGTGGGTTATTTGAACATGACAAACTTAGACTTAATGGAATATGGAGTAGCTGTACATTTCCCTGTTCCTTCCACTAAATATAACTAAAATTTTAAAGTTTTCATTTTGATTTATTTGTAGTGTTTTTGAGTATATTACTTTGTGTAATTTTGGGTTTCTTTTTATCTTTAGATGTTTTAATAGTTTTCCTAGTATGTGCTTAAATATGATTTTCTTTGTGTTTATCTAATTTGAATTTTCCTGAGGTTTTTAAAATTTGTGAGTTTTGGTCTAGTTCCTTTATCCTATTTCTTTTCTCCTCTTCTTCATTGATTCCATTTACACTTATGGTAGACCTTTCACTGTTTCATATATCTTTTATGGTCTTTCCTATCTTTCCTTTTTCTCCTCCATCTGATTCAGGATTTCTTATTGTCTTATCTTCTAGTCCACCAATCTTATATTCTATTGCTTCTAGTCCACCAATCTTATATTCTATTCTATTTAGTTAGGTTAGAAGCAATAGAATATAAGATTATAAGGTCATTAATATAAAATAAATTAATGACAAAGATATTTACTGTCATTAATTTATATTTTTATTGAAAATTTACAGTTGATTTAGTTTTATAGTTTGCAATTATCTAGTGAAACTTTCCATCTTTTCATTTACCTTTTCTCAAAGTTTTACCTTATTTTGTTGAGCTCTAAATCATAGCTACTTTAGCATTTTTATCAGAACTCTTAGTCATCTACTATCTGCTTTTATTCTTCTGTTTTACTTTGTCCTGTCTTTTGACAAGCTTTATGTTTTTATTGAATGCCATTTATTGTATATTAAAATGAGCTCAGGATTATATTTTCTTCAGAAGTGTTTTTTTTTTTTTAAGAAAAAATATTTTGCCAGGCAGATAGTGTCATTTTATTGCCTCGTTTAATCAGCAACTGAGCAGATTCAAGGTTATGTTAGTGATATTGTCCAATTTGCCCCACTCCTAGGGTATAGCTCTTCAAAGCTCCCAATCAAACATTCTGGGCTATTCTCTAAAGCTTTTTGCTTAGATATTTAGCTTCCTGCTGTAAGCAAGTGACTTGGAAGAAGAGTGGCTATAGTATATTAGCTCACTTATTTTTTCCCCTTTTCTGAGATCTTGCTGCCTCAAGTTCAGGTTGCCTGAGCCGATATCTGATACTTTTAAAAAGGACTTATAATAAATTTTATTTACTTTTCTAATTTTTCTTTGTGTGAGTGGTGGTCAACTGCAAGCAAACCCAGGAAAGTCAGAAACAGAAATCTGATTCAATATACTTTCAACAGTAACATATTTGTAGCAATATAGACTAAATTTGTATTTGAGTATTTGAAAAACAATCATGAAAGAACACAGAAAACTGAAACATCATAAACAATTGAAATAGAAAATAACTGAGTAGCTTAGGTTTGTTCATTTTTTCCGCCATAAATTTGATGCTCGTTAAACTCCTACAGTAAAGGAAATCTTTGTTATCACTTCATTTTTCAGGAGCAAAAATGTAATACAATATGATCGGATTCACAATCTGATGTATTTACATGGTAAAGGTGCTAATAGTAGCACAATTTCACAACATAAATAATCAACAGGACAGAAACAATGATTGGCAAGTGGCTAGATAATGCAAATAATAAAAGCAAATAATGAAAAATTTAAATTGAGCAATAAATTTATAGTTTTTCTTCCCTAATTGGGTATGTCTTAATTGTAGGTGCTGTACACTGAAAATATGTTAATGAATTGTATTTTTTCAGTGGTAATTTAGGAACTGTTCATAGTTAACATTTAATATGATATAGAATTGTTTGTAATTCACCATTTTATTTAAAGAACACAGCATTTGAAAAAATAAGCTCACAATGAGAGTCCTTTGCTGAATAAATTTGTGTTTTTTTCCCTAAAAGCACTTTGTTTTCAAATTCTCTTCCTGACTTTCCTAACCTTGTAGAAAGAAAACCCAAATGCACAAACGATATATAAGCTTAGAGATTGCATTAACCCCTGAGTAATACATTTTTATGAAGTGTTTTATGAAATAATATTTAAAATGTTACTTGACTTGAAAATATTTTATTTTTCTGAGTTTGACACTTATAAATATCTTTTTAGTAAATTGTTCTGTTCTTCTGTTTCATCATCTATAGGTTAAAGGCAATATAGTATACACAACCTGGAAATGAACCTTTGGAAATATGTACTTTTAAGGGATACAACCACTTTTTCTTTGAAATAAAACTATTCCAAACCTCTGTGGAAGAAAATTAATCTGATCCTGTGCCTCCAAATAAACCATTTGCTATATAAATAGAACAGACATCTCTTCAACTAGAAATCATTGAATTAAGCATAAGTGTAATATAAATTGTTATTTTTACTATTTTTAGTCAGTAGTATGTTCAGCTTTGTTTTAGAATCATTTTTTTCCCCCTATATGTGATGACAGAGACCAGGTTCCTCTAATGCCTGAATTGTGTAATTGACTTCCACTTTTTTATAGTTCCTTTATTCTAATTTATTGAATTCTAGGTAAACCGCAAATAGAGACTTGGAGAAAAACAACAGCTAACCCAAATAACATACCTAGTACATTTGACAGCATTTGTTTTTTGTTAGCATGGCCTGAGACTATTTATTATCAGTATTACTGAAGTTTGAATTCAGTTAATGTTTTCTATAGTAAAACTGAGTGCAAAGGGACAGATAATTTGGCTGTCCTTGTTACTAAACTTAATGACCAAATTTAAAATAGTGCTATCAAAAATTATCTATATTTTTCATATTTCATTTTCCTGCATTCCAATATTATTTTGTGCCAGGTCTATCTCGAATAGTGTTCAGAATGAAGATATACTTAATAAAAACATAATTCCATGTTGATTTATTCTGCTATCTAGAAGGTCGAAGTAATGAAATTTCATCAATGCTTGAATTCTTCTCAATTTAACAAACAGAAATTTTAGAATCAAGGTCAGAATTAAATGTGTGGCTTAGTTCTTTAGAGCAGTTCGTAGTTTGTCCATCTTTCAATATAATAATGACACATTATCAACACAATTTTTCAATTATTATCCTAATTTGTGCCTTCTTTAAATGGCTGAAAAAGTTACCCAAATAATCCACAAATTATACAGGATCTTTCATTAAGAAACATTTCTGTCAAGCAAAGATAAAGCAACTGTGTTGACTTTCAGAAAAGTCTTTTCATGCATGCCAAATGCTGATCAAATTAATATTAGTGACTGCCTATAGAAGTATTTCCTAAATGATTTTGAGGTGTTATCCAGCCTGGATGGGAAGGACTATTAGGATTAATGTATAATAATGGCCATAAATATCTGAAAAAGTAAAAATGAAAATGTCACATATTTGCTATGCTGAGCAGTCAACATTTCTTTTTAAAATTTACTTTTGAAAGATTATTTTATTTCCCTCAGGAAAAAAATATGTGTGAAGTTATCTCAGGTTTCAATGTCCTTCAATATTTGAGAACAAACAAATAGAAACTTAGGTTGTGGATTGTACTGTTCTAACATGTAAATTGGATTTATATTTTAAATATCTTTATGTACATTTTCTTTTTATATGTCACTACGATAAGGAATTTGTGTCAGCACTACTCTGAGCTACTTTAAGGTCATCTTCTATTAGCAATGAATTTAAGCTCCATAGTTTTTATAGGAGACCGTCTCGGCTTGGCTGACTGTTGAAGCAGATGGCTCGATAGGAAACACTGGAATATGGCTCGGACACTGATTGTGATGCCTACTTTTTTAAAAAAATATATTTTAATATTAGTTTCAAGTATACAGTACATTGATTAGACATTTATATGGTTTATGAAATAATCCCTCTGATTGCTCTTTCTCTCCTCTAACTCTATACCTAGCCATTACATTAATGCTGACTGTATACCCTATGCCATGCTCCCTATCCCCTTGACCATCTATCAACTACTAATTTGTACTTCTTTAACCCTTCACCCCTTTCTCTCAGCTCCACAAACCCCCTCCCTTCTGGCTATCACCAGATTGTCCTCTATATTTGTGGGTCTGTTTTTGATTAGTTTTTCCTTTTTGTTCCTTAGATTCTACATATAAGTGACATCATATGGTATTTATCTTTCTCTGTCAGACTTATTTCACTCAGTATAATAACCTCCATATTGTTGCAAATGGTAGGATTTCATTTTTTTAATGGCTGAGTAATATTGCATTGCATATGTGAACTATAACTTCTTTATCCAATCATCTGTTGATGGGCATTTAGGTTGCTTCCATATCTTGGCTATTATAAATTGTGTGGCCATGAATGTAGGGATGCATAGATCTTTACAAATTATTGTTTTGATTTTCTTTGGATAAATACCCAGAAGTGTGATTGCTGGACTAAAAGTTATATCCATTTTTAAGTTTTTGAGGAACCTCCAGACTGTTTTGAATAGTGGCTGTACCAGTTTGCAATCTCACCAATAGTGTATGAGGGTTCCCTTTTCTCCACATCCTCACCAACACTTGTTCTTTGATTTATTGATAATAGCCATTCTGACGGGTGTGAGGTGATAACTGATGCTTACTTTTAGTTGAGAACTCCTGTCCTCAGTGCTCTAAAATCTGTCCCTAATTTGACATATCATTTCATATTGCCTTATGCCTCACATAGTAGAATCTTCTTTGCTGAATTCCACTTGACCTGATGTTTGAAGCCTATACTGAGAAAATTTTTAAAATAAATTGCCTTCCAAAATTGTACACTATTTGTTGTAAGAAATAGTTCATTGCTTTATCTTGTACCTTTTTATTTTTTGACTACCATAGGAATGATTGTGCTTCTATTATATGCTATTTTGCTTTTACTCTACAAATACTGTCAGTTTTATAACTGATCATGTCTTCCTCATTATTTTGGCCAACAGAATGTTTAGTATATAATCTCTGACTTGCTTCTATTAAATAAATATATATATATATATATTTATTGTATTTTTTGTTCATATCAACTTTACTTCAGGCTCTTCCTTATTTTCCTAACTTGATTTTATCATTGTTTCTTTGGCCTTTTATTACAAGATGTGATATATTAAAAATAAATATGAAAGTCCCTTAATTCCTTTTTAGAATATGGTAAGGTATAAATTAATGAGCAGCAGCTCTGACTTATGTTAAGCCCCATGACATAGAATGTGCAAAGTAACATTACACCTATACAAAAGAACCCAAAAGAACACAACTAAGAATTGAGATACAACAAAAGAAAACCATATGCTAAAGTTCATATATACTTTTCATGAAAGAGATAGAGTAGCAAATTAGGAAAAGCATAAAGAGGAAAAGAGAATGAGGGTGGACCTGGGGTTCTGCCTTTATTGGACTTGAGGGTGGGGTGCCTAGGGTTTTGTTAGTTTACTTTATATTGGTGAATTTAAAACATAAGAGAGAGAATTAAAGAATGAGAAGGGAAAAGCAACTGGTCAGTCAAATGATCAGTTTCCTAGGTTAACTAGAGCTCAAAAAAAAAAAAAGAGATCTTCATGGGTTGAGTAGCCTGGCTCTTTATCTAATTGTGTAGCTGGAACTGTGTTTATTTCAAATGGTTATCTTCAAAATGGCAATCAAAAGTTTACTGTTAGGCACTTACATTACAATAAAAAAGCTAATTTTCAGGCATACTACATAGACAGACATATGTGTATGAATACACACATGCACATACACAAACATGTTGAAATATGTCCTACTTTGGTAAATCATGTCATGCTACTTTTAGCAGCCACATTTATACATTTTCATCTAACCTGACTGAGAGTTCACAGAGTTATATGTGGCCACATATATGTGGGAAAATGTAAGAAATACATATCATAAGAAATTCATTTTATTTTAAATTTTAAGGAATTATGGATATCTGTGAAAAATATTACGTATGGTATATATTTCATGGCTCCACATTTTAGATTTTAAAAAAGGTTTCCAAAATATCTAGGGAATTACTATTACAGAGTATTAATTTTTTTTTCTGTTAAGTGTTTCTCAGAATGACCAATCATTTGTAATAATTAAATTAAGAAAGATATTCTGCAATAAGATGCTATAAAATTTTGAGCAGTTCACAAAAGGCATGTGGTATATATCAGGCAACATCACTAATTGACATCCATATGTGAAAGAAGGAGTAATCTGTTTGCTTGACAAATATTTTATTGAGTAAAAGTCAGTTTTTCTGCCTAGTTTCATTTGCTATTTAATTTTATGTATTTTATGTTGATATTTGATAATGATTTCTTTTAACATTGATCATTTCTAGAGAGTCATAAATTGAGTTTGGTTTAATATGAGGAGATAATATAGAGATGTAAAACCTAAACTCCATTGTTATCATTGGGGGGGCTACTGGGGTATTTAAATCTGTGAGTACAAACAACGACAATAAACCAGTTGCTTTTTAAATTTATTCATCGAACAACTTCTTAAAATAAAAATAACTTTTAAAATTGACTACATTTGTTTAGGTTAACAATTAAGTGGCAACAATCAATATGATGTCCCCACTTGACAAAAAATTTTACATATTTGCCTATTGTATTTGTTCTTTCATATCACCAACCCAAGTGTAGCGATAGTTTACCATGCGAAAGAGTGTGCTTAGGAAGACAGCAATATGAAAAACCTCTGCTGTGCGTTCAAGATCCTATGAGTCAAAAGAATAAAAAATATTTTGAAAACCAATTACATGGAGGCCAGTTCCAGTCAAGATGGCAGGGTGGGTAAATGGTGTGCATGTTTACTTCTATGACCAAATTAAAATTACAACTAAATTATGAAACAGTAACCTGGAGAACCACCTAAAGATTAGCTGAACAGAACTTTATAACTGGGGATATAACTGGAGACCACATCGATACTGGCAGAGGGGGCAGAGACACAAAACAAGCTAGTCCTACACCCATCTGCGGTGGTTGAGCATTAGCGGGGATATCTCTGCTGCGCGGGTCCTCTGGAGCAGCGAGGAGACTCAGCTCCACACTGGCATCAGGGTTCTGGCGTCAGAAAGAGGAATCCCAGCAAAATCTGGCTGTGAAAATCAGTGGAGATTCTAGCTGTCCAGGTAAAATAGAAGGCAGTTGGAAATCTGGACATCCCTTTAAAGGGGTCACATAGAGAATCACTCACTTGCAGGGTCTCACACTGGGCTCCATCAGAGGGACAGCAGCTCAGTAGGTGCCAGAGATATACAGGGAAAAATTGAATTGTTTTGCTTCAGGGCAAGGGCTGGAGGCATGGCCTCCATTGTCTCTTTGTTGAATCCTCCTCCTGAACAGCCAAATATGAGTCTGTGTTGGCCTGGTGAGATCTGCTTGCTCCACCCCTGTGACTCCGAGACCTTGCCCCAACAACTCAAAAATTTCCCGGGACAATTTTGAGTAGGTACAGGGCAACCAGCTCCATCCCATGCTCTCAGCAGGAGGTTTCAAGGGCAGAAATAAATAGGCCTTGGCTCTTGCACCTTAAGAGACAATTTTGGTAGGGGGCAACCAGTCCTGGCCCTAACTTCAGTGTTTCTTGAACAAATCTCAGGGGTCTGTGGACCCAAGATGGACAGCTACTGACCTCAGTGTGAGCTGAGACTTTTGCTAGTGACTACTGGCTTAGCACTGGCAAAAAATCTGAATCTACATCAATCTGAGGAACACCACTTGCCCTATCCTAGTGATACCCTGAGACCCCACCTATCAAAAGATACTTTGAGACAAATAAAAATGACACAGCAATCCAAAATCTATGGTACACAGTGAAAGCAGTCCTAAGAGGGAAACTTATAGCAATACAGGCCTACTTCAAGAACAAGAAAAATCTCAAGAAAGCAATTTAACCTTACACCTAAAGGAGCTAGGAAAAGAACAACAAACAAAGCCTAAAATGATTAAAGGGAAAGAAATAGTATAGATCAGAACAGAAATAAACAAAATAGTCTAAAAAATAATACAAAAGATCAACAAAAAACCAAGAGCTGATTCTTTGAAAAGATAAACAAAATTGATAAACCCTTAATAGATTCATCAAGAAAAACAGAGGACCCAAATAAATAAAATCAGAAATGAAAAAAAGTAACAACTGACTCCAAAGAAATCCAAAAGGTTATAAGAAAATATAAGCAATTACATGCCAACAAATTGGACAATCTGAATGAAATGGATACATTCCTAGAAACATAACAATTTTCCAAGACTGAGTTGAAAAGAAATAAAA
Organism: Pteropus medius; assembly: GCF_902729225.1. Taxonomy (NCBI): domain Eukaryota; kingdom Metazoa; phylum Chordata; class Mammalia; order Chiroptera; family Pteropodidae; genus Pteropus; species Pteropus medius. Next base: position 9,484,904 of record NW_024354911.1, read on the forward strand.
TCTGAACCTACCGATTACTATTAATGAAATTGAATCAGTAATGAAAAAACTCCCCAAAAAGTCCTGGACTGAATGACTTCACAGGTGAATTTTACCAAACATTCAAAAAAGAATTAACATCTATTTTTCTCAAACTATTCCAAAAAGTTTTAGAGGAGGGAAAGCTCCCATGTTCATTCTATAAGGCCACCATTACCCTAATTTCAAAACCAAAGACGTTACAAAAAAATACAATTATAGGCCATATCCTTGATGAACATAGATGCAAAAGTCCTCAGCAAAAGTTTAACTAACCAAATTCAGCAATGCATTAAAAAGATTATATGTAATTGAGTTAGATTTATTCCTGGGATGTAGGTTGGTTCAATATCCACAAATCAATTAACCCATTTCCTGTTTTCCCTGAGAATACTCCCCAGCGGTGCTTGTGGCTGCAGCATTTACCCTGGGATAACTCATGGATTACAGTCTTAACCTTACCCCCAAAGTTTGCCATGAAATATGTCACTCTTTTTGCATCACTCTAGTATATCAATAGTCTTTGGAAATAAATAGCATTCTATTTATAGCATTCTGTTTTAAGTAGTGGTATTTATATTTATAAAATAAAGTAATTCTCAATTGCTGAAAATCCTAGAAAATGTTGCATTGCTACATGTGATGTTAACATCATTCTCAAACAGTTGTGAGCCAAAGATTTATTTAATGAATTCGACTTATGTATACATTCCTGTTACATTAGGATTAGAGACAAGTTCTGTTTAGAAATTACTACGAGAACAGTTTTTATATTTTATTTTCACAATGAAAACCAGTCAAATTTTCTCTAATCTCAAAGAGTGTGTTTATGTAAAATCAATTTAACATTGGCAGCAAGCTGCACATTTTTTTCTACACAGGAAATGTGATACACCACATTAAATAATTGAAAGATAAAAATCATATGATTATGGATGCAGAAAAAGCGTTCAACAAAATATAGCACCCAGGGAATGTGCCTCTATTCCCACTTCGCTGAGAGCTTTTATTATACATGGGTGCTACAATAAAGGCCATATACAACAAACCCACAGCTAACATCATATTCCATGGGGAAAAGCTAAAAGTGTTTTCCTTAAGATCAGAAATAAGACAAGAATGTCAACATAGCATTGGAAGTTCTAGCCACACCAGTCAGACAAGAAAAAGAAATAAAAGGCAACCGAATTGAAAAGAAGAATGTAAAATTGTCACTATTTGCAAATGACATGATACTATATAGAAAGAACTGTAAATATTTCACCCCCCAAAAATGTTAGAACTAATAAATTCAGTAAATAGCAGAAAACAAAATATTCAGAAATTGGTTGTCTTTTCTATATACCGATAATGAACTATCGGAAAGAGAAATTAAGAAAACAATCTCGTTTATAATTGCATTAAAAAAATACTTAGGAATAAATTTCACCAAGGAGGTAAAAGACCGGTACTTGGAAAATTATGTCATTGAAGAAAGAAATCGAAGAAGATACAAATAAATGGAAACATATACCAAAGTCATGGATTGGAAGAATTAACATTGTTAAAATGTCCATATTACCCAAGGCAATCTATTGATTCAGTGCAATACCTATCAAAATACAAATGGCATTTTTCAGAGAACTAGAACAAATTATCTGAAAATTTATGTGAAACCATGAAAGACCCTGAATAGCCATGGCAGTCTTGAAAAAGAACAAAGTCGAAGGTATCGCACAATGTGATATCAATCTATACTACAAGACTATAGTAATCAATACAGCAAGACTATAGTAATCTATACTACAAGACTATAGTAATCAATATAGTAATCAAGACAGATATATAAATTAATGCAACAGAATAGAGAGCCCAGAAATAAATCCACACCTATGTGGTCATTTAATTTATGACAAAGGAGGCAAGAATATACAATGAGATAAAGACAGTTTCTTCAATAAATGGTGTTGGGAAAACTGGACAAATGCATGAAAAAAAAAGAAACTAAACCACTTTCTTACACCATATTAAAAATAAATTCATAATGGATTAAAGACTTAAATAAAAGCATAAAACTCATAGAAGATACCATAGGCGGAAAACGCTCTGGCATTGCTCTTAGTAATATTTTTCTGATATATCTCCACAGGCAAGAAAAACAAACAAAAATATATATAAACAAATTGGACTACATCAAACTAAAAAGGTTTTGCACAGAAAAGGAAACCATCAACAAAACATAAAGACAACTTATTGAATGGAAGAAGATATTGGCCAGTGATCCATCTAACAGGGGGTTACTATTAAAAATTTATAAAGAACTCATACAACTCAACACCAAAAAAACAAATGATCAAGTTAAAAAATGGGCAAAAGACCTGAATAGTCATTTCTCCAAAGAGGATATACCAATGGCCAATAGACATATGAAAAGATGCTCAACATCACTAATCATCAGAGAAATGCAAATTAAAACCACAATGAGATATCACCTCACATCCGTCAGAATGGCTATCATCAATAAATCAAAAACACGAGTGTTGGTGAGGATATGGAAAACAGGGAACCCTTGTGCAATGTTTGTGGGATTGCAAATTGGTAGAGCCACTATGAAAAACAGTTTGTAGATTCCTTAAAAAATTAAAAATAGAACTACCTTATGACTCAGAAATTCTACTTCTGGTTATTTATCTTAAGCAAGCCAAAACAATAATTCAAAAAGATATATGCAGTCCTATGTTCACTGCAGTGCCATATACAATAGCCAATATATGGAAGCAGTCTACGTGGTCATTAATAGGTGATTGGATGAAGTAGTACATATATACAATGGAATATTACTCAGGCATAAAAAATGAAATATTATTACTTGCAACAACATGAATGGACCTAGAGGGTATTATGCTATGTGAAATAAGTCAGAGAAAGATAAATATCATATGATTTCATTTATATATGGAATCTAAGGAATAAAATAAACAAAACGAAAAAACAGACTTGTAAATAGAGAGAACAAACTGATGGTTAGTATGTGGAGTGGGGCTGGAGAGATGGGTGAAAATGGTGATGAGGTCAAGAATTACAAATTGGTGTTACAAAATTTTCGCAAAGATGTAAATTACAACATAGGGAAGCAGTCAATAATAGTGTAATAACTATACATAGTACCAAGTGAGTACTAGACTAATCGGGGGATCTCTTCGTAAGTTATATAAATGTCTAATCACTACATCGTACACCTGAAACTAATATAAAATAATATTGAATATCAACTATAATTGAAAAATAACAATTAAAAAAAGAAAAGAATTATGTTGAAGAGGGTTTTATGACAGGTATACAATAGTTGCACTTATTTTATCTAACTTCATGAACTGGAAAACATGAAAGAGGTGACAGTTAAATCTCAGCCTCAATTACTGTGTTGGACTTGGACATACACCATGAAAAAGATGTCACACCAGGTGAATGCAATGGCAATGGCAAATTCTCGTAGGCTGCAAACAATAAAGGTCAAAGGGGAAAAGATAATTTATATAGAAGAGATGCTATGAACGATGGAAGGGGAAAAAATCCATCTATTCCTTTAAAATGGAGATACAAGAAGTTTTGAAGCACATAGACGCTGAAGTGCTGCATCACTTAGAAATCACAGGCGATTGGAAATAAGTAACTGTAACTCAGAGAAGTGGGTCCAAAGGGTTTTATTAAGGTGACATCTGTGTTGAGAGAGAAACTATGGATGTAAATGCAAGTTGTGAATGTGATAGAGGAAACAGAGAAGAGAAAAGAAGAACCTGGATTTAGAACAAAGAAAGTGTAAATAGAGTCAGTCTGGGAAGTAGAAGCAAAAGGTCAGGACAAGTTACACACAGCAAGCGCAGCAGGTAGAGTGGGCTCTGCTGCAGCTCCTTGGTACATGTCCTCACTGGTGATTGTTTAAAGTTCTGTTACTGGAGGAAATCAAAACTAATTTGGAAGAGGTCAAAGATTAATGGCTATATATTAATGTCTTGATAGTGAGAAAGCAAAAGAGTAAATAAGTAGCTCCAGGAAAAAATGAAGTTGAGGGAAACCTTTATTTAGCTGTTGTTGCTTTGTTTTAATTTATGAGGAGATTTTTGTCATGTTTGTAGATGCATGGCAAGGACCTCATTGTGAGGGAGAATTAAAAAAAAAAAAAAAACATCAGGAGAGGATCGATGATGTGTGATATTCCCTGTGTAGAGCAGGAGCTGAGATCAGGAGCTCCATTTAAGAGATTAGCCCTGAAAGCAACACGAAACTTGCATCCTCAGAGACAGGAGGGGAATGGAAATGAGTGGTTGAAATCACAGAGAAGTACATTCTGTGGAATCATGAGGGGATTTGCTAGAGTTAGTAAAAGCCGAACTAGAACCAATTGTTAGTACAGTAAAAATCTCTGTTTCACAGCCCATGATGCTACCACTCTCTGGAATGGCTTTTCGGCATCTTCAACTCTCTATCTTCCATTTCCCCCTAATTCTCAGGCTTTCCCTGCCTCTTCCACAGTAGCTAGTTTGTTTCTGTTGTTTGTTGTTTTTAACTATTCTCTTTTATAATACCTAGTACTTTCAACTCTTATCGTTATTGCACTGTAAAGAAAATGATTTATTTCTATGCATTTCTCCACCACTAGACTCTTTATGTTGATGCCTTTAGCAGCAAGCATAGTGGTTGATATGTTGTCAGCTCTCAGGGAAACAATGAATAGAAAACAGTTGGCATCTATTTTTTTGCTTACTCTGTGTTGGCATCAGCATACTCAGGGTTTCATGGGTTAATTTTATTATTGTCTTCATTTTACAGGTTTGGGAGACTGAGTAAATTGTACAAGGTTACACAGCTAATAAGAGATGGAATTATATTAGAACCCAGACAATCTGACCCCAGAATACTTACTTTTCACTGTTATATTGTCTCCTCAGGAATTCATTGGCTCTCAAAAGAAAGTTGATAGACCCTGAATCTTTCAATCCCAAATTATGAACATATTAATTTGTTTTAGATTTTCCCTAAATGAGGGCTGGCTATATTCTTAATACCTTGAGAGTTAGAATTTCTTATGTAAAAAAGAGTTACCTTAAGATACTTAATATTGGCCATTCTTAGTCTTTACCATTTTGTGAAGAAATCTAGAAATAACAAGTGTTTTTGTGGAAATTTCCTCAGGCTTTGGTTATGTTGAAAGGAAGTAGTTACATATTAAGCTGTGCGAGGTCAATTTAGACCATTTTATTATTTATACTTATAAAGCTATTTCTTAATATTTCAAGTGTTATAATAGGATAAACAGTTTTTTGAGGGTCTTGTAAATAGATATGTTGTAGCCACTTTTTAACATATTCTTTGATAATTTAATAATCCTTCTAGATGAGGTAATAGTTTGCATCATTCTCTTCTGGCTTTGCATTTCTAGAGGATAGATGGAAAACTGTTTTTTGAGACAGTGGTTCTCAAACATGAAAGTACATTAAAATCACCAAGTGAGTTTGTTAAAATGCAGATGGCTGGGTCCTACTCCAAGAAATTGTAGATTTAGTGTGAGGTGGTACCCAAGAATTTGCATTTTTTACAGGTCCCCAGGTTATTTGTTGTTGGTGGTCCAGACTCCACATTTAGAAAACTACTGCTCTAAACTATAAATGTCTTGGTTTTAATTTCAAATGTTATAAAAACTTAATGGGTTACTGGCTTTATCATCTAATATTTCTTTTAAGAAATAGTTCAGATCAACTCTCTCAAAACAAAAGTCATTGTTTCTGGAAAATATGTCCTAATACCGAACTGGTTTATATCCAAAAACTTTCTAAGCAATGTGAACAGTTGATGTAACATGGGATGTATTGTAAAACCATCTCTTTACTTATAGTTATCAACATTTTCTTTTTACTTTTAAAGTTGTATTTTCACTTAGACCTCCCTATCTTGTCGCTGTCCACAAGTATTCCTCTCTTTACCTCTTTATAGAGCCTGGGTTCTACTTTGGCTTTTCTCCTTTCTAAGAGTATGTGATTGTTACTTTAAGTTAACACTTAAAGTATATATTTTTACATAACTGAAATATAACGCACATTGCCACCACCAGAACCACTGATAACAACCTCCTTGGATCATTCTCATAGAATATAAACTTGTATTTCCTCCTGTTCAATACTTACCAAGACACTATCTTTGGATTTATCTTTGAATTGAGTCTGAACGCCTGCACATTTGGACAATACTCTTCTGGTCCCTATATAAAATTGCTGTAACTAACTCACTAACTCAGATTAACAACTAGTCTTGTGAATTACATTGTTATGATTACCATTGGATGTGGTTAAAAACGTTGCTCATTGTGTGTCTCATTTACACAAGTTCAGAAGAAAATTTCCGCTCACATCCCTGAACCAGGAATAGCTATTGTATTTTTTGTTTGTTTGAGTAGTTAGAGTATCTTTAACTCACACATACTGTGAAATATGAAATAATTCCCTCTTTGCCTTTGTTCCTGTAAAAATCAGTGTCACTTTATGGCCCAACTACCAATAGTACAGAATATAAAAACACTTCTATACCACCATCATTTTGATCTTATTTTATTTGCTTATTTGCCACATTTTTTTTATTAAAAAGAATGAAGAAACTATAATATATATTTCTAAAATCTGCTCTAAAGAATCCTAGAGCAAGGTAGGATATACTTTTTAAAAAGGAATATTACATTTCTCCTTATAACATATGTATTAAAATTATTTCATTTTAGAGTCAGTCTTTCCACACCTCATTTTAGCAGTCCTGTCATCTGTTGGTAACCCACAAATCCAGATCCTTGTCCTGTGGTCTATTATCAGAAACTCTAGACCTACAAGGCATTAAAGATTAGGTAGGGTTTACCATCTTAGAGAAAGCATATCTTTATAAAGAGATTAAATTAACCTCTTTAACTCTCAAATACACTCGTACTCATGTGACATTTCAACTTTGAGCAAATATACTATTGTGTGTGTTGTGTTGTAACCATAAGCATTATTTCCTTTGGCGTTTGAAGTTTGGTAGCAGTGAATTTCCTGGATTAATCCTACTTTCATCTATTTCAATAATGCACAAGACTAAATTTGATGGTGTGAAAGAAAAATTACACCAGACATGTTACAAAGCAGCAAAGGAGATTCAAGACTTGCAGCATGGGTCAAGACTATTGCAAAGAAGGGAGAGATTAAATGCAACTCTGCTAAATTAAAAGGCAGGAGGATTTTAAAATGGGGGGGGTGAGTTAATGGTAAACTACTGGAAAATATTAGGAAAATGGTTGGTCAGTGTAATTAAGCCACCTGTGCTTACTAAGAGGTCTTTATACTTTTCAGAGTTAGGCTCCACCCTCCTATAGTGACTGGAAGATACACTCACATCTCCTTCAATGATTACTTTCTCCCATCCTTGAGAAAGACAGTTCTCAAGATATTCAGGCTTATAAAAGATTTGCATTTCTAAGGAGCAGAGAAAGAATTTACAAGTGCAAGTTTTTCTAAAAGTAAACGCTATAAAAAAGGAAATTAGGAAGACACTTGTCTAACATTTAGTCATGCTGAGGGGAATGTTTAGTCGATCTCATCAATGGTATTGACTCTTCAACTTCTTACCTGGTAAAATAAGCTGGTTAAGATAATTTATATAAATTCCTAGTGAATAGAAACAATTTTCATGTGGTCACTCAATATATCTTGGTTATCTTCTTGTTCTTTAATGTTAAAATGAAATAATGTATTTAAATGATTTGACTATTATTTTAAATTGAAATGTGCATGGATCTATTCACAAGGTTTCATGTTTCCAGAAAGAAAACAAACAAAAATAAACAAACAAGGATCTCATGTCCGCAAATGTAGGTAGCAAAATGGAAGGTAGAAGATTAAAGAAAACTCCATGGTCTGCAACTATGGCAAAATAATTTACCAAAATCCTTTTCTTCTCAACAAATGCTGACTTTACAACTACTATTTGAATGACAGAATTCAAATGAACTAGGGGACAAGTGATGACCATTGAAATGTAAATGAGCTAACTGATTTATTTATTTTCTTAAATATTATCTCATATTTTACCAGTCATAGAACCAGTAGAAAAGAGATTTTCAAGAAGAAAGACTCTATAATATAAAGTGATATGAAGTGCCAAGTATATCTGATATAAAAATGGAGAAGAAATGGAAAATATTATTGTATTAATTGGTTAAGAGGTCATTGCTAACCTTTGAGACTTCAATGCCAGAATAGCACTGGTGAAAAACAGTATGTGAATCGTCCAAGTGAATGAGTGTATGATGCAACAAGAGAGGTAACTGGTGTTTCACTATTTTGTTAAGACATATATTACAAATAGTTTGAAGAGTAATTAGGATTAAGAAAAGTATTCTAAGTTTAGACATGACGTAAACAGTTTTCTGTCTGAGAGTAAATAGTATATGAGAGGGAAAATATTATAATTTCAAAAGAAAGTGGATAATCAAAAGAATGCAGGGCATCAGGGTACAATTAGGTCAGCAGATGGGCAAGAAAAAGGAGAAAGGAGAAACACCACAGCTTTTAAGACAGAAAATAAGGAAAGCAAGAAAAGTAAAGAAAGATTTTTAGTTTCAGATAGTCTCCTTATTTCCATCCAGTTTTCACTGTCACATGATCGCTTCCATACATATTAAAGATGTACTATTTTCAAAAGAACTTCAAAGGAACTATATTTAGCACAGACCTTTTTTAGCTACAGCTCATGTTATTGCTATTTCTAGTCCTAGTCTTTAAAAACTAATAAAAAATATAATTTACCCTGGACACGTTCTCATTTCTCATAGTGAACAATATTATTAAATTTGATAGAAAAGGTGAGCTTAATATACCTACAAATTTTTAACATTATAGGGCCAGTAGGTTGTACTGATTAATATTTTTCTGTTTAAATAACTGGTGCTCTGTCAAATACCATTTACATGTAGCCACATTATAAAAATGCTTATTTTTATTTATGACATTATATAGGCACTCTAATAATTTATGAGCAAAATATGTTTTGTCCTTGCTTAAGACAAGGCTGTAATGATAAGAATGGCAAAATAATAATGATGATATTATTATTTTAGTCCATTTCTTTTCCCCCTTCTCAAGGAAGGGCTTACTCAAAAAGCAAAATTTGTACTTATCTAAAAGATCCTTTCTTCCTTTAATTCCACCCAAAATATTTATCTGCAGTTATTCAATTGAGCAAGGACATTTAAAAGACAATTAAAATTCCACCATACTTTGCTTAAACAATTTGAATGATTAATTGCAGTAATTAGCTTTGAGTAAATTCACAAAATAAATAGAGCCTTGATGCTTCATAATTAAATAGAACCCCAACTTCCTTTCTGCATCTAATTCTTCATCTAAATTATCAGGGATGCTATTTTAAATTACTTTTAGGAAATGAGTGTAATGATTTTTGTTGTTGTTGTTCTTGAATTATTAACAAACTTTCATTCAGACTATAGATTGGCAATTGGAGTTGTTAAAGGGAAATGAGTATAAGAATATCTAATAGTATATAAGAAAAATAACACACACAACTTCTACTTCTCTCCTTCTAGAAGCTTTAATACTTCTCATAGTACTTGAAGTGTTTTATACAACATAAGGTATAAATAAATATTATTTTTTCCTCAAGCAACTAAATTAGATTGTCTTACTAGTTTATATCAATAATTGCAAATGCATTTTATTCCTTTTTGATGCTATTTGCATATTTCAAAATGTGCATTTCCAAGATAAGAACAAACTGATAAATTAAAATTTTTAAATGATTGGGAAAGGAAAGAGACGCACTGACATTCATGAAGATAGGTTTATTAGATGGCTTTTAAATATATTTAATAACTTCAATGAATTCTTAGTTACATTTAACTTAAAGATTAAAATATTTTCTCTGCCCATTAGTTTTTGAATCATAAATTTTATTTTCACTAGAGAGTTGTATTTTGTCTATTATTTAGAGATGCTCACAATGGAAATGCCTAAAAAATCAAGAATGGAATCAAATTTTAGAGTCTTTTCAATGATTCTCATCAACTTATAGATTCTTTTCATTTATTCTGTGGGATACTAGTACTGAAATATGTTCCACAAAAAAGTGTTTTCGTTAAATGCTATCAGCCCTTTTAGGAGTATTGCAGCGTGCATGATAGCAAGTTCAAAGCTCTGAAAAGTTCTGCAGAAAAAGAAACTTTTACTCATTTAGTCAATCCAAACTTTCTTTGTTCTGCTTTCTTTTAACATAATCTCTATTGATCTTTTTCTGAAACAGGTTTTGGCGAATTCTATTTCAGACAAGATACATGTGCTCAGATATCAGTTTTCTTCTATCTTTCCTTAGAAATGATTATCAGCTGAGCTGCAAAGCATGTACACAAGCCTTTCTGCATAAAATTTAGTCTCCTTTACAAAGCAGGGTTGAGTAACAGCTGTCACATTTGATAGCTGATGTGCCTGACACAGTATATGACTATGACACACAATTAGCTAGTTACTGGCTGTGATGGAATGAAGTTTCCTGAGGTTTTTGGTACAGAATCTACTTATTCACATATATTCCTATATTACTACTGTTTGTTCATCAAGTATTATTCTGCTCCCACAACAAAACCCCTGAATCCTAAAGGACATCAAATCTCTTTTTATTCTATCCTATTTCCCCCCATGGACCTCAGAACATAAGACTCCCAAACAAAAACAGAGTTAACATGGATATATCAGACTGAATGAGAACAACTGAAATTCATAAAGTTAATGCTTTGAAATGTCAAATTTAATTAAATTTGACCAAAACTATTGAATGTCAACTATAACAAGGAACCCGGTTCAGGATTTGGGGACTATAAGGAAGAGTAAGACATGATCCCACAGCAAGGGTGTTCACAGCCCCTTGGAGGAGAAAGATAAGCATCTAATAATAAGACAGATTATATATACTATTCTTTATTATCTCTTAAATTGCTTTGCTGATATATTTCTGTTTACCCCAATGGCATCCAGTGGGATTGACAAATACTTCTTTCACTCACATATTTTTATTGTCTTTAGCAGAGAACAAGTGAATAAAATACCATTTTTTATCTAATTACATTATTAATGATTTCTAGATCTATTCCTCGTCATAACATTTTTACCAGTTTTTTATATTGACCAGAATCTTACTGAGATTATAAGTAGTGGCAGACATATTTGGAGATGTTTAACTAGTTTATCTACTGGTATGGTGGTCATTGGTCACTCTGTATGTGTGTCTTATCTTCTTCCTGAAATAGATTCTTCGCAGAGTTTCTAAAGCTGACACCTGACATACTTTATCCCAAAAGAGACGCTTTCTCATCAAAATTTAGAAAATTTTTTGATGTCATTGAATTTAATGTCATTTTTTTGTTGTATCTACAAATTTTATTTTTTTTATGGGATTGTTGCAGAAATGTTGTGAAACAAGACCGGCGAGAAACCAAGCACCACTTGGAGAGTGAAAAACTCAGGTTTATTACGCCGGTGGTTCCAGAAGAGCTAGCGCTCTGAAGATCTGGGCCAGAGCTCAGGGTAACCTTACTTTTATAGGGCTTAACAAGCAAAGTCAATGCATCTGTTCTTAACAAGCAAAGGCAATACATCCGTTATCTAGACAGAACAAGAAAAGGGGAGAGTGAGACTTCAGTTGATCTTGAGGTCACCCATCCCTTCACCCTATGTGGCAAGCATGTCTACAGTTTACAATGTTAGCCATTTGAGTGGGAAATTCCTCTTCATTCCTCCCTTTTGATGCCCTTTAGATTTTTATAAGGCATCAACCTTCTGATCTTCCTGGCCTAGGGGCTGGTAAAAGGGTGGTCCAGATGTCACAACCATCTGTAACTTTATGGACTCTAGGAGTGAGGAGACAGTTCAGGATACAGAGATCAAATAAGAGAGCTATGAAGAGAATGAGGAGAGGACCTGAAAATGGGAGAAGCCAAGATCCCCAACTCCATATTCTGGACCAGGACCCCTATGACTCATTTAATTGTTGGTAGATTAGGCCATACCCCTTCTAGGAAAGGATGACCTAAGTGTCTTTGCAAGCAGACCTGGAAACCCTCTAGCCAATTTTCCTGCCTAACCTTTTTCTAAGAGCTATGAACCCCTTTATTATTAGTATGGATGCTGAGGGATGGGAGATCTCTTCTTCCATATCTGCTTCCTGCTGAGAAGGGTCGTAGTCATTGCCTACTGAGGTTTCATGGAGCTCTTTCCCTTTCTTCCTTAATCAGAGCAGAGTCTTGGGTTTCCTACTGAAGTGCCGCCTCAGTCCCTAGACAAGGAACTTCCCTGTTATAGGACACCTTAAAGACCTGCCAAGGCAGCCTGTGGGGTTTGGGTCTAGGCCTCAACTTTTGGAGCTTCCTTTGAATATTGGGCACAGACCAAGCTATGAAATGTATAGTAAGGAGTGTCTAGCCCTCAGACTTTAGGCCAATGTTAGTATATTCTCTAAAAGTCTCAAAACTGGTTAAGGCAACATAAAACACAAATTATGTTGATTAAGCACAGAATCTTTGTTTTCTACTCAGAAAACTTTTCCATAACATCAGTAGTAAACCAATAGTCTAAGAAATCATTTAAATTTCCAATCTCGTTTAATCACATAAAATTTCTCACAGTATTTTTCTTCACGAACTTTCTACTACTTTCCTCATTCCTTCAGTTTGCCTCTTCCCACTCATTCAGAAATAATCATCTTTAAGACAAACACCTTTCCTTCAATTCCCTTCAAAATAAATCTCCATACTTTATACCTTCTGTTACCAAAAACATTTTTCTTTCTATCATAATTAGTATTCTTAACTGAACCACCATATTACATATAACACAGAAAAATATAGATCAGAGGTCATGCACATACCCTTATTTCCCCATCGTCAGTATTTGTAACTTCCCTCAGGGTGCATAACTAGTTTCATCAGGAAGCGATGAAATAGATAGTGTCCCAAGAGAACTAATTTCCTCTTCAAAATTCGAGGGTGAAGGGGGAGAAAATTTCTGATTACTGAGATCTCTGAGAAGGTGCTCCTATCAGTGGGCCAGCTAATAAGTCTGGGTCTTGGTGAAGGAGCATAGAAGCTGAACATTCACTGGCGCAGCATTCTTGGCTTGTCATTATACTGAGCCACTCGATTAACTTGTTGGTCAATGTTTTCTGGTATATTAGCTGATTCTTGATGCATTAAAAGTCTGGGGGTCTACACCCGAGTTATAATATTGCTCCTTAGTTAAAATAACCTGCCCTAACAAGGGAGCTGGGCAGCTTGGAACTATTAAAACCTCTGTTGAAAGATCTGATCTTTAAATTGGCAGGTCAGTGATGGAGTAAAATGGTTGACCTTGCCTTCCTCTTCTACTCCTATGATAATCTTAGTTCATGAGAAGGGTTTTTCTGCAAATGCAGGGAGAACAGAATAGGCTGCCCCTGTATCTAAAAGAAATTGAATTTTCTTACCGATTATGTCCAGAGTTATCCGGGGTTCCTTGGTAGTGATGACTACATTCCCAGACAGGGGCAGCAAGGATGGCCCTGGGCCTCATCAGTCACACAGTTCTTGGACCTGAGCTATGAGGGTGTTGGCTGGCCGCCCTCCTCTCTGGGAGTGTGGACAGTCAACTCTCCAATGTCAGGGATTAGTACCAATTTCTTTGCATGTGTGTCAGGACTCGGGGGCTTTTCAGTACAGTCCTTTGCCCAATGTCCTACTTTCTTGCATTTGAAGCAAGAACTCAATGTCTCCTTATTCCCCAGTCTCTTAAGGGATACTTGTCGGGTACCAAGGGCCTGGCCAATTGTGACAGTCATAATCCTGGCTTGTCATTTTTCTTTATTCTGTTCTCTTTTTTCTCCCAGATCTCGAGTATTATAGACCCTGAAGGCCATATATAGTATTTGGTTAGTCTGTGGCCCCATTTGCAGCTTTTGAAGCTTAAGTCTGATATCAGGGGCTGACTGGCTAATAAAATGCTGGCCTAACAAAGCTAACCCTGCAGGGGAATTGGGGTCTACATTAGTCCTTTTTTTTTCTTCTTTCCCCCCCATGATGGCCTCTAGAAACTTGGTGCATCTAGGCATTCTCTCTTGGATATTATAATTCCAATCAGGATCAGCTACAGGTACTACCTCTGTTCCAGGGGCATGGCCCTGGGGGTTCCTAGCAAAGGCCTCATCTGCCTTCTGATGGCCCGCTGTTAGAATGTGGTCTTTTTCAATGATTGTACAGCAGGTGGCTAAAATAAATTGGATGTCTTTTGCTGGCTCTTCCCTGTTCTTTCCCTAGTCGGTCAGGCCACTCAAGCTCAGAGTATGAAGTTTTCCTGGGGTCAACTTGATCCCTTAATTCCCTTAGGAGCCTTTTTAAAAAAAAATTTTCTCAACATACAATTTAAGACAGTTGGCTTAGAGGAACCTTCCCCCATATTTGCCTTAGGGAGCCTCATAATAGAGGGGGAAAATAGACCTTAAAATTTCAAGAAAATAATTCGACAGAAAGCTCCTATGACAAAAAGGGCCAATTCTTAAGCCAAATTAATTAATTGCCCCCCCCATCCGCCCATATATTCCACCCTGTGTTGGTGATGCAAAGACAAACAAGGGTAGGTGCCTCCTCCAGAGAGACCACTCTGGTGCTCATCTGGCTGCGTCCCGAAGGAGCTTAGGTGACACTTGGCCATAGTGGACTCAACTTTGTCACTATGCCACCCTGGACTGTATGCCATACACTGCAGAGCCACGGCTGAACTCACTTGGACTTTGTAACCTGTAGGGGATTTTAAGGGTTCCCAGCTGTGGAGTCATAAATTTGTACCTGACCGAGTCAAACTGACCTGACCACCCATTCACTCACTCATTCACACACCAGTTAAAACATTGCCATCCCACTTTTGGAAGGCCCTGATCTATGTCTTCCTGCCCTGGGAAGACCCTAATGTCTTCCTCACCTCAGAAGACCCTGATGTCTTCTAACTGAAGACTAGGAGATGATCAAGCTCCTCTTCCATTCGGAGACAGGACCTGACTAGGGGGCTGAGGCCCTAGGCCTTACCTTATCCTGTGGCTCTTCCTGGTGCGTTAGTCTGTCCCTCCTATGAGTCCGGTTGGGGGCTCGGCCGTCCTGGGAGTCAGTGCGTCAGTCCGAAAGAGAACCCAAAATACTCATCACATGGTGTGCCTCCTCGTTTGTCTCAGAGCCCCTCTGCCCTGGCCTGATCAAGCCAATAGTCCTGCGGCTTAAAGGGCCGGCGTGGTTGGAATCTCTCTGGGGCCTTCAGAAATGTTGCAGAAATGTTACTAAACAAGACCGGCGAGAAACCAAGCACCACTTGGAGAGTGAAAAACTCAGGTTTATTACACTGGCAGTCCCAGAAGAGCTAGCGCTCTGAAGATCTGGGCCGGGGCTCAGGGGTAACCTTACTTTTATAGGGCTTAACAAGCAAAGTCAATACATCTGTTCTTAACAAGCAAAGGCAATACATTTGTTATCTAGACAGAACAACCAAAGGGGAGGGTGAGTCTTCAGTTGATCTCAAGGTCACCTGTCCCTTAGCCCTTTGAGGCAAGCATGTCTACAGTTTACAGTGTTAGCCATTTGAGTGGAAAATTCCTCTTCAGAACTACTATGTGTTGTATACTTTGTGGGATATTTAACAAACAATGAGTGCATTTTACAGTTTTAAGTCTATAGCTAGCTATAAGCAAGATACAATCTCACATCCTCCTCTTTGCCTTTATCTGCATCGAGCTTGTATTCCTGGAAGCCATAAGCTTAGATTTCTCCAAAGTCAGTGGTCTCTTGTTCAGGGATAAACTGAAGAAGTAATCACATTTTAAATAATGTCAGTTTTCTTCAGTATTGTAGACATTCACAGGCAAAATTTCACTTTTATCTCTCGGGTAAGGTCAGCAGCAAGCCCTACCCAGATATTTGCAGTGACCTTGCTTTTATACAGGGCTTGTGTTCTGTTCACAGAGCACCTTTGTAAATCTCAATGTAGAGAGACTTAAGTGAATGCAATTTAGAATGCCCTCAAGAGTAACCTGTCCAAAGTGAATGTGGGCCAAGTTTGCATCTTGTCTTGTAATATTAAAAAATGGGGGCTTTGGGTTATTTTGCAATGTTTTCTAAACTGATTATCCAAAACAGAGGCTCAGTGTATGCCAATTCTTTACATGCATTGCAAGACTAAACAAGTACCTTTTGAGGTTCATCCATCACAATTTATGATGCATTAAGCTAAATTTTATGTTCTCTCAGGCTGGTGTTAGGGGATTTTCAATATTCGGACAAAGAAATTGCATTTGGGGAAAGGGATTTCTCTTTTTCCATGGAATTTCTTTAGTTCTGTAGAATCTTGTTATGTGCTGTTGGAGCCCTGTTATATTCTGGTCCTAATCACAGATTGATTTTAAGCATTTGAAATCTTAACTGGTAGCAGGAAATGACTTTAAATTAACATTGTATGAACTACCATAAATTGTTCACTGAAAGAGAGTGTTTAATTATAAACGAAGGAACCTGCTTCCCAGTTGATTAACTGTATTAAACACTTTATATTTTCAAAGTTCTACACTACTGCTAATAAGCTATTTCTTACAATGAGTCTCAGGGGGTGCCTAATACTATCACTTCCTATTTTTATAATTGATGCACTTGACCCATAAAAATTATATTGCCCATATTGGACCACATAGAAATGAAAAACTGGAATTAGGTTTCACGTTCTTAATGTACCTGTGCCTAGTTTACAGAGAATGCTCTTAGTTTTCTGAGAAGCCAAAGTTAGAAAATCAAAAAAATTTAGCAGTCCTCTGTTAGTATAAATGGCCATGCACACGTACACACACACACACACACACGCATACACTTTTTTTCCTCTTAGAATATTTTTATTCTGTATGCAAAACCAGATATTTTATTGTTGCGTAACATAAAACAAACTGAAAGAGAATGCTCTTCAGTCAAATGGTCCATGTTGCTTATTCTAAGATACCTTAACTTTAGCTCACTTGCAAGACTCATTTGTTTTTCTTTTTAGAATTTGTCATTTGGAAGACTAATATGATTGACTGTGGCCAAACTGTGAAATTGTCTGATATTGAGATCACATAATATATATATATATTTTTTTTAATTTTTAACATTTAATTTTTTTTAAATCCCCTCCCCCCACCCCAGTAACCACTAGTCCATTGTCCATGTCCATGAGTCTCTGTTTGTCCTGTTCATCTGTTGCTTTTAGGTTTATATCCCACATATAAGGGATATCGTGTGATTTTCAACCTTTTCTGTCTGGCTTATTTCGCTTAGTATGATTATTTCAAAGTCCATCCATGTTGTTGCAAATGGCAGTATTTCATCTCTTCTAATGGCTGAGTAAAATTCCATTATATATATGTACCACATATTTTTTATCCAATCATCTGTTGTAGGACACTTCGGTTGCTTCCATGTCCTAGCCACTGTGAATAATGCTGCTATGAATATTGGTGTGCAAATATCTTTTCAGATATGGGTTTTCAAGTCTTTGGCGTAAATAACCAGTAGAGGATTTGCTGGATCATGTGGTAGATCAATTGTTAGTCTTTTGAGGAACCTCCATACTGTTTTCCATAGTGGCTGTACCAATTTGCAGTTCCACCAGCAGTGTATGAGGGTTCCTATTTCTCCACATCTTCTCCAACATTTGTTATTACTTGTCCTGTTAATTACAGCTATTCTAACAGGTGTGAGATGATATTTCATTGTGGCTTTGATCTGCATTTCCCTAATAGTTACGATGTTGAGCATCTTTTTATATATTTGTTGGCCATTTGTATGTCCTCTAGGGAGAAGTGCCTGTTCAGGTCCTCTGTCCATTTTTTGATTGGATCATTTGATTTTTTGTCGTTATTGAGTCATATGAATTCTTTGTGTATTTTGGATATTAGGCCCTTATTGAAAGCGTTGTTTGCAAATATATTTTCCCATTTGGATGATTGTCTCTTTACCTGGCTGACAATTTCTTTTGCTGAGCAGGAGCTTTTTAGGTTGATGTGGTCCCATTCATTTATTTTTGCTTTTACTTCCCTTCTTTTGAGATCAAATTCATAAAATCCTCTTTAAGTCCAAGGTCCTTGAGTTTAGTTCCTATGTTTTCTTCCACGCATTTTATTTTTTCAGGTCCTTAATCCATTTTGAGTTAATTTTAGTGTGTAGTGATAGACAACAGTCCAGTTTCATTTTTTTTCAGTTGGCTTTCCAGTTTTCCCAGCACCATTTATTGAAGAGGCTTTCCTTTCTCCACTGTATGTTTTTGGATTTTTTGTTAAAAATTATTTGCCCACATAAATATGGGTTTACTTCTGGACTCTTGATTCTGTTCCACTGGTCCGTGTGTCTGTTTTGCTGCCAATTCCATACCGATTTGATTACTGTCACTTTGTAGTATAATTTGAAGTCTGGCAGAATGATGCTCCAGCTTCTTTCTTTTTTCTCAGGATGGCTTTGGCAATTCGAGATCTTTGTGTTTCCATACAAATCTGATGATTTTTTGTTCCATTTCTTTAAGAAATGCCAATGGGATTTTAATGGGGACTGCATTAAATCTGTATAATGCTTTAGATAATATGGTCATTTTAACTATGTTGATTCTTCCAGTCCAAGAATATGGAATATCTTTCCATTTCTTTGTATCTTCTTCAATTTCTTTTAATAGGGTCTTAAAGTTTTCATTATATAGATCCTTCACATGTTTCATTAGATTTATTCCTAGGTATTTTATTCTTTTCGTTGCAATTGCAAAAGAAACTATTTTTTCAACTTCTTTTTCTGACACTTCATTATCAGAGTATAGGAACGAATAGATTTTGAACATTGATTTTGTATTCAGAAACTTTACTGTAGTTGCTTATTGTTTCTAGTAGTGTTCTTGTGGAGTCTTTAGAGTTTTCTATATAGAGAATTATGTCATCTGCAAATAGTGACAGTTTGACTTCTTCGTTTCCTATTTGGATGCCTTTTGTATCTTTCTCTTGCCTGATTGCACTCGTTAGGACCTCCAATGTTATACTGAATAACAGTGATGATAGTGGACAGCCTTGCCTTGTTCCTGATCTTAAAGGAAAGATTTTTAGTTTTTCACCATTTTCAACATTAGGTATAATGTTGGCTGAGGGCTTGTCATATATGGCCTTTATTATGTTAAGGTACTTTCCTTCTATACTGATTTTGTTAAGTCTTTTGATCATAAATGGATGCAGTATCTTGTTGAAGGCTTTTTCTGAATCTATTGATATGATCATATAATTCTTATTTTTTAATTTGTTTATGTGGTGCGTCACATTAATTGATTTGCATATGTTGAACCATCCCTGTGCTTCTGGCATGAAATCCACTTGATCGTTGTGTATAATCTTTTTTATGTTGCTATATCGGTTTGCTCATATCTTATTTAGGATTTTGCATCTGTGTTCACGAGAGATATTAGTCTGTAGTTTTCTTTTTCTGTATTATCTTTACCAGGTTTTAGTATCAGGGTAATATTGGCCTGATAAAATGAATTGGGAAGTATTACTTCCTCTTCAATTTTTTGGAAGAGTATGAGGAGAATAGATATTAAATCTTTGAATGTTTGGTAGAATTCACTGGTGAAGCCATCTGGTCCTGGACTTTTATCTTTTGGTAGGTTTTTGATGATTGTTTCAATTTCCATACTGCTAATCAGTCTATTCAGATTTTCCAGTTCTTGTTGATTTAGTCTAAGAAGGTTGTATTTTTCTAAGAACTGGTCCATTTCTTCTAAGTTATTAAATTTGGTGTTATATACTTTTTCATAGTATTCTTGTATTATTCTTTGTATTTCTGTGGCGTTTGTTGTAATTTCCCCTCTTTCACCCCTGATTTTGTTTGTGACCTTTCTCTTTTTTCAGGAGTGAGTCTAGCCAGGGGTTTGTCAATTTTATTAACCTTCCCGAAGAACCAGCTCTTTCTTGAATTTATTTTTTCTGTTTTTTGTTTGTTTGTTTGTTTGTTTTTAATTTCATTTGTTTCTGCTCTAATTTTGATTATTTCTTTCCGTCTGCTGACTTTAGGCTTCATTTGTTCTTCTTTTTCTAGTTTTTTAAGATGAAGCATTAGGTTGTTTATTTGGACTTGTTCTTGTTTTTGGAGGTAGTGATATGAACTTTGTAGTGATATGAACTTTCCTCTTATGACCACTTTTGATATGTTGTAGTATCATTGTCATTCGTTTCTATGTATTTCTTGATCTCTCTTTTTATTTCTTCTCTGACCCAGTTATTCTTCAGTAGTATGTTGTTTAATTTCTATGTATTTGGGGTTCTTTTCGCTTTCTTTTTGCAGGTGATCTCTAGTTTCAAAGCATTATGATCAGAGAATATGGTTGGTATGATTTCAGTTCCCTTATATTTGTCAAAACTATCTCTGTGTCCTAGTATGTGGTCGATCCTTGAGAATGTTCCATGTGCACTACAGAAGAAGGTAAAAGCAGTTGTTTTGGGATGAAAGGTTCTGTAAATGTCAATTATGTCCAATTGGTCTAATGTATCATTTAAGTATGTTATTTCCTTATTGAGTTTTTGTTTGAATGATCTATCCATATCTGACAGACAGTGGGGTACTTAGGTCTCCTACTACGATAGTGTTTTGATCTGTTTCTCTCTTTAGTTCTGTTAGTAATTGCTTTATATATTTCAGGGCTCCCTGATTGGGAGCATAGATATTAATAAGTGTTATATCTTCTTGGTGCATGATTCTCTATATCATTATGAAGTGTTGTTCAGTATCTTTATTCTTTATTCTTTTTATTCTGAAGTCTATTTCATCCGATATTAGTACTGCTATTCCCACTCTTCTCTGAATGTCATTTGCTTGAAATATTATTTGTGCCCCTTCACTTTGAACCTATATTTGTTTTTGGAACTGAGATGTGTCTCCTGGAGCATATGGTTGGGTTTTGTTTTTTGATCTAATCTGCAACTCTGTGCCTTTTTATTGGTGAGTTCATTCCATTTACATTTAGAGTGATTATTGAAATATGAGGTCTTCTTATAGCCATTTCATCTTTTGGTTTCTGGTAGCTCTGTGTTTCCATTGCTTCCTTGTCCTTGTGTTTCTGTTTTCTTTATTTTGGTTGGCTTCTGTGAGTTTTTCCTCTGGTTCTTCTTGTTTTATGTTATATAGTTCAGTTCTGAATCTTTGGCATGTAGCTACCATTACGTCTATGTAAAGGATAGTTTATATATATATATATATATATATATATATATATATATATATATATATATATATATATATATATACAGTCATCCCTTTTCTTCTGCAGGTGCCTTGTCTCCATTCCCCTTTGTGAATTTAGATCTTTGAATCTTCCCCTTTTCAGTCATTGTTGTCTCAATTTGTCCCTTTGTATGCTGAACATTCATTACTATCTTGCTATAGTCAATCTCTTCTTATTTTAAGCTTATAATGCCCTGTTCCTAGTAAGGGTTTCACTCCTCTGCTTTTATCAGCCTACTAGTCACCTTACTTCTAATTATGTATTTTTTGTGTGTCATTTTGCTTTAGGTGAGCTTTCCCCTTTCAATATTTCTTGTAGTACAGGCCTCATAGTGTAGAATTCTCTTAATTTTTCTATGTCTGGAAAGGTCTTTATTTCTCCTTCATATCTAAAGGAGAACTTAGCTAGAAACATTATTCCTGGCTGGTAGTTCCTTTATTTTAATAGTTTGAATATTTGATTCCACTTCTATCTGGTTTGTAAATTTTGTGCTGAGACGTCTGACGATAATCTGATGGGTTTTCCTTTATAGGTTACTGTCTTCTTTTCCCTGGCTGCCCTGAGAATTCTCTTTGTTGATTTTTGATAATTTTAATACAATGTGTGTTGGTGAATGCCTTTTTGGGTTGAGATAATTGAATGTTCTATTGACTTCTTGAATACCAAGTTCCAGTTCATTCCTTAGATTTGGGAAATTCTCGTCAACTATTTGTCTGAAAATGCTTCTTACTCCTTTTCCTCACCTTCGAGAATTTCCATTATTCTTATATTTCCTCTCCTGATGATATCAACTAGTTCTTGTATTTCTCTTTCATTATTTTTCATTCTTCGGTTTCTCTCTTCATCCTTTTGTTTTATTTCTAGATTTCTGTCTTCGATATCAGTGATCCTTTCCTCCATTTGGTCGACTCTATTTCCCAAGCTTGTTATTTCATTTTTCAAGTCTTGCAGTATGTTCTTTATCTCCAGAAGGTCTATTTGGTTCTTTTTTAAGGTTTCGATCTCCTTACTAACGAACTCATTCTGCTCATCTAGTTGTTTTTCAGTTCCTGAAATTGTTGATATGATTCGTTTCAGATCTCATTGTGTTTTTTTCAGAAATACCATCCTGAATTCTCTGTCTTTTAAATCACATATTTCTATGTCTATAAACTTATTTTCTGGAGATTTTTCTCTTTCTTCCTGAAATGCCTTGTCAACTTGGTTGTTCATGGTGTTTAATGGACTATTTCTCTGCCTGGGCATTAACGGAAATGTGTTCTGCT